>NW_018480071.1:818972-866916 GCF_002113885.1 Mizuhopecten yessoensis | reverse complement strand
AGGGGCGGGGCCCAATAGGGGAAATAGAGGATTTTTTTTCTCCTGCTATACAAGTGAAGGGATTTTAACCAAATGCAGTCTGAAGCATGATTAGGGACAAAAGAATCAATTTTGTATAAACTGAGGTGTGTGGGCCTCCTTCTAAGGGCAGATGGGTGGGGCCCATTAGGGGAAATAGAGGAAAACATCAAATATCCTTCTCCTTTTGTACCGATGAAGGGATTTTGACCAAATTTGGTCTGGAGCATCATTGGCCAAAGGGTTCTCAGTTTTGTATGAACGGAGGGTATGGTCCCCCTGGGGGCAGAGGGACGGGGCCAAATAGGGGAAAATAGGTAAATCTTTAAAAATCTTCTCCTCAACCAATTGAAGGATTTTGACCAAATTTGTCCTAGAGCATCTTTGGACAAAGGAGACTCAAGTTTGTATAAACGGAGGGTGTGGGCCTTCTGGCGGCATAGGAGCGGGGCCCAATAGGGGAAATAGAGGATTTTTTTTCTCCTACTATACAAGTGAAGGGATTTAAACCAAATGCAGTCTGAAGCATGCTTAGGGAGAAAAGAATCAATTTTGTTTAAACTGAGGTGTGTGGATTCCCCTTCTTTGGGGCAGATTAGTGGGGCCCATTAGGGGAAATAGAGGAAAACATTAAAGATCCTTCTCCTTCTGTACCGTTGAAGGGATTTTAACCTAACCAAACTTGTTTTAGAGAATCTTTGGGCAAAGGGAATTGAATATTTATAAATGGAAGATGCAACTTTGTTACTTGTACTCCTTTGATAAACCTGAATGGTACTCAGCAGGTTTTAAATTGAAAAATAAAATACCAGGTGAGCTATTAAGGCCCCTGGGCCTCTTGTTTTTAAGAAAAATATTTTCAGGCTAATATTCCATTTTTCGGCCTCATGCAGTAATTAGGTTATTTAATCATCTTAAAATTTAGTTGAGTGATTCAAAGTATTCGGATGTATAAAGGATTGAAAAGAGTTAAAACAGCAGCATAAATATCGTAGCCCTTCTGAAACAAGTTATGGGGGGGGGGGGGGGGGGGGCAGGCTCCTATTTAATTTTAACATAGCTGGATATAGTCCCTTTGACAAAATGAACATTTCAAATTAATTCAATAGCAAAGAAGAAAACATTTAATTCTACAAAATATGCAGTCAATTAAGTTCACAATTTTGTGACGTAGCGCCCCATTTGTCAATTAAGTCGGAATCAGATCCTCGCTAGCGCAAGGATGTAAATACACCATCAAACTCTGGCACCCGAGCATGCATTCACATCACACATGGAGGCACGTCCTTTAATGATCTGTGATAGACTAGCTATTAATAGAACGTTAAATGCTGTACAACCAGCCAACCACATCCTATTTTGCAATGAAACCTCATAGTATGGGCAGCAATTGCCCAGAGAAATTATTTCGTTATAAAATATATTTTTCGATATTTTAGGGTAACGTTAAAAGGAATTCATAGAAAGAGACAATTTAAAATAAGGTTGCGGAAAGCAACATGGGAAATTGAACAAATGGCGATAATTTAAGGTTATCAGGATAGCAAGAACGATTAGTAGACGTTGCTATCTACATATGTATGACATATATAACTTTCCATGTAACATTGAGGTCCTATGAGTTTTATATTTTGCGGCATTTCGGTAATGCAATTATATCGTTTTTTACATAATGCATATGATCGAAATGACACGGTGATAGAGAGGAACAAGGTCAAGTGCTACTTGGTTTGTTAAAATGTCAACACCCATGCGTTAGTATGTGAATAAGATAGCAACTTATCAACAACTTGTTATCAGTTACTGCAATTACACGCAATTGTCACTAGATAAAAGCATAACAAAAAAGCGAATCATTTTATATCGTACATAAACAACGAAAGGAGTTGTTGACTTGTTTTCACTGACATTAGGACAATGAAAACATGTTATGAATGTCTCGGTGTGTTGAGTTGTACGGTCCTTCTGAGTATGACATTACAAGGTTATGGACTGTATGCCGACACTTGGATACGACTTGATTCGTGTGAATTTACTCGGATACCGCTATTCCACTGTTGGTGCGAGGACGGCAAATTTAATTCTACAGGAACTTACAAAAACAGTTCTTTAACTTGTTTGCCGTATGGTGTGGATCCATACACGCTATTTTGTGATGCATGTCATGCTCTAAGTAAGTAATCTATATACGGAAACCTTCATATGTAAACATCATTTTTCAATGTTTAAACAAAACGTGAACAATTTACATTTTGATTGATGTGGTGATCCTCTATCTTCTTAAATGGGCATTCTGCTTCATTTTGGACATACGATTACCAATATAAGTTGCCCATATCTTTTATATTTTCTTCTATTAGCGACACGCACCTTCCTTTTGCGAACCCTTTCCTGCTTCAACCTCACCTCCCCTCGTTGAGAATACCTGCTATTACCCAGTGTTGTGATGTAAAAAGGGGTTTGCATTTTGTGCTTATTTTGGTTGTTATTAAAAGTTTAGACGTACTACTGTCGCCTTTATGTGTGTTATGTTTGCGTGCATGTGTGCATTTTTGTTTTAGGATAAGTACATCGAATTTATTAGTATTACCTTACCGAATGCAATCTTATGAAGTGAATATTGATATATTTTTTTCATCAACAGTTAGTGAACCGTTCAGCTACCTGGAAAGCTTTTCCATACTATGCAACATGTTTGCTGTTTGCTGCATTGCCATCGGCATATGCAAGACTGCATGTTCTTCTTCAGCTGACATGGACAGTTATACAGGATTTGCAGCATTGTTATATTTTGCAGCAGGTAAGTCATCAGTATTAAAGTATTATTAGATGAACGTAACACACACCTTTCAAGTTTAGTAATAGATACAGTAAAACAAAAATGATTCCCACTGCATCATGCAACTGTTTCGTCATTCTAGGACCCATCGGTGATACTAGGGGCCAAAACGTTGTAAACTCACCCAGTTCACACTAAAATAGACACAAAAGGAGAGACGAATACAAAAATAGAATTTATGAATTGGAGCACTGGTAGATTTCAGATATATTACTTGAGTAATTATTATGAAGCATGCCAAAGAATATTGTGGCCATCAAGGTAACAGCAAACCTCGGAAACTAACAATTCCACCAGCAAAGTCTTCCAACCTGTATATTAAAACTCATCTTTAAATAAAAATGGCCAGGACTATGTCAATTTTGAATTTATATTTAGAAGTCAAATTTGTTTACTGAATGTCAGTAATGCGTTTTATTGCTATCGTTATTATTCCAAGGTGTCCTTAACGTCGCTGCGTGTGTAGTAGTCAGGGAAAGGATACAGTCTCTATCTTTCACATCTCTGGGTATCTCCTATTACCTGAATATTATATCCGGCTGCTACACAATTATACAGGTAACGACATTTTACATTATCATTTTATATGTACTATTAATGGATATGAGGCAAATTATATTTCTAAACAAGTGGATAAAGGGAGTTGTACTTTGACAATTTAACAAAAAAAACATCTTTATCATTTTAATTGTCAAATTTCTTTAAAAAAAAATGAAACAATTGCAATTTCGATTTAATTGATAAAACACCGAAAAAATGATACAAATGACATCACTATTACTAGACATTCATTCATTATTATCCATAGGTTGTGCTACTCGTGATAGTAAAGACATGCGGGGAAAATATCCGACCGCTGAATCCCTCAGCAAGTATAGAAAGGAATACATCCGCATGTTTAGAACGAATAACATCGTCAGGTACAGAACATATTAGTCCTGAATTTGATGACAGCAGGTATTCATTTTCTGAACGAGGAGCCGTGGGTAGTCCTGCTGGTGTATAAACAGTTTTTAGAATCGTGGATCTACCAAAGGAACCAAAGTATGCTACAATCAGAAGAGCTCATGTCCATATTGATGTGTAAATAAATATTTTAAAAGTTATTTATAAGAGTAAATTAAGTTTAAATGTTGAAGCAAATGTGTATCGACTCCTAAATATTTGTGCATATATTTAGTAAATTGTAGTATACTGTCTTGTATATATTGTTATCACATATTAATGACATATTTGCTACCTGAATTCATCAATAAGAAAACGCTGGTTAAAACGACATCGCGAAGGCCAAAATGGCGTCGCTTTACCATAGCATTAAAACCGCTTAATGTACACGGTCTGAAAATTGGCTTTATTACTGCAGTAATATTCAATCTGTATATAACCAAATAGATATCAATATAGTTTATCAGATTAAAAGTGTGATAATTAACTATGAATACCCGTCTGTAATTCTATAATCATTAACGGTGGGATAAGCTATTACAGCCTTGCATCCTATCCTATAAATGTGTGTGTTATCACACAATAAACAAGGATTATCTTTTGCAGATGCGTTATTTTTCGGCAATTACGTGTGTGTTAATCTGTGATTACAGCTACACTGAACTTAAAACACTTTCTCGGTAATGTTTTAAATAGAGATTTGTCCACATATGATTTACAATAGGACGAAATATGAACACAAACGTCGATGAAAACATGGCAACATTAGGACCAGAGAAGACATCAGAACGAAAGGAAAGCACCATTAACATTGAATAGGATTGCACTGTATAATAACCCTGTATTTGTGTCCTTTACCACATTAGTCTACCCGTAACAGTAGATATGTTTTTGCATGTTTAAGGAAGATAAAGCACTGAAAACGCTAACAATGAAATAATCAACAGATAAGATAAATCTGTCCGAGTTATACGTTGATGTCATCTATCTTGCTATATATAATATCATACAACTTTTGCATGAGATAAAATTCGTCTGGTTTACGTAATTAAGAAATAGTGACAAAAATTAAAAGTGCTTAAATAAGACTTACAGACTTCCTAGGAAAGTACTTAATCCTGATTTTTAGCAAAATGGGTTGACATAATGACCTTACGTCTCTTTGTTGTGTTGATAAGCTGCAATGATGTTGCACACATGAGTAGTCTATCTGTGAATATATCAGCCAAAGGCGACAGACCAAGTTCAAAGAAAATATCCACATCCTCCTCCCCGCCCCTTCTTAGTCAAAAACAACATGCGAAATCAACAAAGACATAAAAAATAATTGAAGTACGATTCAACCAAGTTTTGCCTCTGCCTTAAATTCATGAGTTTACAGTTTTGTTTATTATAACTCCACAGTGGATGGTATTACTCTTTCGCTTATGTTTGATACATTTTATAACAGCATAGTTGACAAACTGTGTTCAGGGAATTTATCATGACTCTCTGAATAAAGTATAAAAGACATTTCGTAATAAAATATGTACCACGTTTTTGTTAAGGAAATCAAAAGCTGCTGTCTGTATAATAAAACAAGCAAGTTTATCAATTTTGTAGAGGGATTCGATTTATTCTGTCGGTATAACACACCTGCGGGTTGGGTATCGGGAAAAGAATACACCTGTTACCCACCTGCAAAATTTGGGATTTGCTTTGGGGACAGAAAACGAACACAATAAATCTGCTGCGCCTATTGAAATATTTGGGATCTTTATCTTTCTTTCTATTTCTAACTGCCTTTAATTTCCTAGCGCTTTGCTTTGGCAACACCTCACTTTTGGCCTGATGGTTGAGCGTTCGCCCAGGTCGGAGAGCAATGGGTTCTGTCCCAAGACAGTGACATAATGAAGTTAGTAAAGTTGTTATTCCCTGCTTTACGTTCAGCATTAAGGGGAATGGCAACAACCGGTTCACCCGTTGTCAGTATAATGTGACCGTGCGAAATGCTGTGCTCGGTGGCTTCGGCATGGTATTTCAGTGAGATAGTTTTATAAAGTCGGCATCAGATCCGCGCTATCACAAGGGGGTAAGCAGACCAACATACCCGGTCTCCTGCATACACACACGCAAGCACTACACACATGGAAGCACCGGCTTAAATGACCTTAGCTGTTAATAGGATTTTAAACAAAATTAAACCAAACTAAAACCAAACCATAGGAATGTGTCCCTTGGTATTTTGTTGTGCAGGTTTCATTACGAGATTAATTAGTTTAAACCAAATGGCCGCAAGGCAGCTATATTTGATTTGAAAAGTTCAACTTTGTTGCCGTTTGTTTCACAGGAAGTACTTTTTTTTATATTTCCTTGGTTATTCATGTTTTATATTGATCTGATCGATAACACAAAATAGCAGCCATTCATCCATCTTGGTTTTTGAGGGTTCAGTCTGTCTTCAATATATCTCTAGAAGTATTTGATCGTTCTTTCTCTTTCATATGTAGAATCCTCTTGGTCTGTAGTGTTGCATGCTACATTTCGCGACTGATAAGAAAAACAGGACTGTCATCAAGCTTACGAGTACACACTTTACCAAACGAGTGCATGTGTACTTCCACGGATAAATCACGTATGAATCGTGAATATACGTGACACAAAGTGTTGAAAAATAAATGGAAAAAGGGAATTTAATGGCAGTATAATGACATCACGTTACCGTAGCGGTGAATTGTTCTGAACCCATGTTTATGAATTTGTAGATTATCAACAACAGAATATCTCAAGACACTATGTTAAAGGAAATTTGTAATATTCATCATCAGCAATACGTATCCTTTAATTCCATGACAGGAAAATGTGATGCAATGCTATTATATGAATTAAGACATACATGTGACCGCTCCTATATAATTTGGTAATCGACACGTTGTGCAAAAATATAATATATTACACAGCACCTTACATCTTTAACAGCTTTATCATATTGGAGATGTCATTCAATTAACTTCTTTTTATTTCGAAAAATTGTTCTTTCTTTTTGCAGACAAACACACATCTACGCATCCACTAATACACGGAGGCACGTCCTTAAATTATCTAAGCTGTTAATAGGACGTTAAACAAAATTACACCAAACCAAATTTTAAGGTAACAATTCTGAGATTTATACCAGGTGAACGATGCAGGCCCATTGGGTCTCTTGTTTGTTTTATTTTATTTAAGGTACTTTAAATAGCTTATATTAGGTCATTTATCGAATCCCATGTCAGTATAATGAGACCAGGTGGAAAGGCTAGCGTCTTTTGCATGATTTAGTCAAGTTTGGTTTACAGTGTTTTGTTTCACGTTCTATTACAATGTAATAGCTAAAGTCATTGAAGGACATGCCTTTATGTGTAGTATACTTGAGGTAGGATATGTTTGTTTATTACATACTTACTAATAAATACGGATTTTTAGGGCACCTGAGACAAAGTCTCAAGTGACCTATTGCGATCGCCTTTTGTCCGGCGTCGTCCGTCGTGCGTCCGTAAACAATTTACATTTTCGACTTCTTCTCCAAAACCCCTGAACTAATTTCAATGAAATTTTGCAGGAATCTTTCATGGACAAAGGTCAACAAAAATAGTAGCCGGTTTAGTCCCAAACCCCCAGGGGCCTGAGGGGCGGGGCCAGAAAGGGTCAAATCTTCTTCTCAAGACCCAGATATGGTAGAATCGAATACTCTTCATAGATGGAAGGGTCTTAAGGTGCTTAACCAGAATTGTGAATTTCATGACCCTGGTGTCTCACGTTTCCCCCTGGGGAGGGGGTAAACTTTACTATAGTTTATATAGGGAAATCACATTTTGGACCAACATTTGTTTAATTTCCATTGGAAGTAATTCAATTAAGGTTAGCATTATCAGTATTAGTTAGCAGTTTGATAGTATGCACATATCAGCCCTGACTGACCCCCCGGGCTGATGGGTGGGGCCAAAAAGTGTTGAATTGACTGAAATTCCAAACATCTTCTTCTCAAAGACCAAGATATGGTAGAATCAAATACTAATCATAGATGGAAGGGTCTTAAGGTTTATGACCCTAGGGTCTCACGTTTATCCCCTGGGGAAGGAGGGGGGGGGCAAAATTTATTATGGTTTATAATGGCAAATGATACTTTGAATATTACATGTAAATAACTTGATTGGAATTATAACCTTGAGTTGACAGTTTGATACTTTGAAATTTTTTAGCCAGCCCTACCCCCAAGGGCGGTAGGGTAGGGTCCAAAGGAGGCAGTGTGCTAAAATTTCATTATTTTCCTTGTTTAGAATCAGAGGTGCTAGTTTCAAATCCTTTTTAGTCTGAAATCTATATGCTAGATATTGAATAAGGTGGTTTTATTGTTTTTGTCACTTTGAATAATATTTCTGTTCATGTTAAAAACAAAATAAACTCTTTGTATAAATATATCAGGTGACCGTTAAGGCACAATTGCTCTTACCCATATCAGCCCTCGCCGTATCACACCCCAAAAGCCGTATCAGCCCCCGCCGTATCACACCCCAAAACCCGTATCAGACCACTTAACTTGCAATCTCCATGCTTAAGGAAATGCAGGTGCTGAATATTTTTTTAAATAAATATATTTCTAGTTTTAGATAGAGTCCATGGAAAACGACAGTTGCTAATATTATATGGAGCTTCAAATCACCTAGGTAATGGCGACATCCGCTTACCTAACACGCATGCATATTCTGAATGGACGACGCTCGATGTTGTACTTTGTGTAATCTGCCTATTTCTGATAGCTTTACATGTACGTAATTAATTGTTGACGTAGACATGTTCTTGTAGCTATATATTATCGATCACTTGTTTCGTATAGATAAAGGATCAGACATCATTTTCATGTCATATAAGTCAAAACCAAAGTACTTCTTTCATAATAATGGCCTCATAGTGTGAAGTAGTTGCAGATTTTTTGAAAGGGACTTTTTCCACCTATGTTATAATTACATAGGAGTCTGCCCCGTTATAACTTTTGTTTCAGGACTGAAACGACTAAATCAGCCAATCAGCAATTGTTTCAGACGATTGTAATCCCTATCTGAAATATTCGTTCCGCGTTAATACAGTGCCTCTGAGTAAATTAAATAGGTGATTATTTATATATTTTACATTAAATGAATTTTTCAGATTTTGAACTTTTGAAAAATGTATAGTTTGATTTACAAGTTCCGACAAAGCTTGAAATAAGTTGTTTTCTTGTGAATTGAGAATCACCAGTTTAAAATTAAACTCAAGCCTCGAATCATTAGTTTCTTCCTTCGTTTCCCCAAGTCTACCATTCGAACACATTTAATACTCTTGCATCTTGCAAAACATTATCATTAACGGCGTCATACAATCTCTGAACTCCATTGATATTGCAAGAAAATTGTCTGGGAATCTGACAACTGATTAGGCAGTAGAAGGAATTTGTTGGCGGCCATCATCAAAACGGACAAAACAGCAAATCTTTTCCAAACATTTTCTCTGTTGATTAAATATTCATTCCATCTAAACTGGAACAAATAATTTTAATTTTTATAAGTTTTCAGTCATAATTCTTAGACTTATCACATCGTAATGAATTCTGATGTATAGACCATATGGTCATTTGATCCCTTCTTTGAATATGTTCCATTACATATTTTAGATTGATATTTTTGTCACTGGTAGTTCATGACGATCTCACATACATGATATAAGAAATTGCGAACACGATTTAAGAAAAGTTTAAAAATCGTGTTGATTCGTGCTTGACATTGTGGTTTATGCAAATTTCTTAACCAAAATGGACCCTCATACAACCAAAATGGACCCTCATACGACCTTCATACGACTGAACACGATACTCATACGACCGTCATAAGATATTCGTAATATACAACACGATTTAACCTCATTTAACACGACCCCAATACGACGCCCATACGACTAAACACGACTGTCATACGACGCCCATACGACTTAACACGAATCAACACGACCGCCATACGATTAAACATGAATCATTACGATGTCTATACGACTACAAAAATAAAAACGACCTCCATACGACTGAGCAAGACCTTCATACGACATATTTTTGTTTATTTTGGTCACGTGGGCCATGTAGTATATAAGCTGCATTGAAACAACATTTCTGTGTCAGTCTTCACCATGTTCAACAACGAGCATGACCCGCAAGGGGCAGCTTTGGAGGAGGAGGAAGTACTACTGGTAGCTATGGCTTTGGTGGTGAGGGGTAGGAGGCAGCGTAGGCGTCGCAGAGTGAGGAACAGAAAAATATTCTGGGTTCAACCATGGTTGTTGAGGAGACCTCAGTATGGGCAGTATGAACACCTAATGCAAGAATTGTATCGTGAAGATGTGAATACATTTACCAACTTCTTGCATGTCACTCCGGAGATGTTCATGGAACGCGTTGGTCCTTGTATTGAAAAAGGACACCTTCTGGAGAAAAGCCTTGCTATACCACTGCGTTATATGGCCACTGGAGACTCCTACTGATCACTTCAATATGATTTTAGAGTGGCTGCTAATACCATCTATACGATTGTCTACGAAACATGTGAGGCTATTGCACAGGAGTACGCAGAGGAGATAATGCCGACACCAAAAAACGAAGAGGCTTGGAAGGAGGTGGCTGATGAGTTTGCAACGAGTTGGAACTTTTATAACTCTCTTGGTGCAATAGTTGGAAAACATGTATCTATAAAATTTCCACGAAATTCAGGCTCTTTCAATTATAACTATTAGGGTTTCTACTCTATCATACTCCTCGCAATGAAGGTGGAGGTGATGGTGATGAAATGTTGGATGGACTATCCTTCTGCTCAGATGGCTGCTGAGAGGGCTGCATGTCAGTTTCTGTTGTTGTTTTTTGTTGTTAGCGATTTGGTGGTGGTTCAGAGATTTCAGCTGGATCATCTTGTCCCTGGGTACCGGGTGGATGTGCATCCATGGTTGGTGGTGAAGGATGTTTCCCTTTGGAAGGTTTTGATTGGAGGAGCTTCCGTTTTGGTCGCCTGAGGTTTGGCATGGCTGTAGAAGGAGCTTTTACTTTCAGGGGGTTTCCCACGTTCTCACTCAGTGACGTGATAGGCTCTTCCGGTCGTATGACAAACGCAAAAAACGTGTTCAGGCGTATGGGAGTCGTACTGAATACGATCTTCATACGATTGAACACGACTGTTATACGACCTTCATACGACTGAACACGACTTTTCAGCTGGCTTAAATCGTGTTATACATTTTTGCATTTTTTCTAACACGATTTAAGGAAAAACGTTAAATCGTGTTCAGATTCGTGATTGTGAGAAAGGGGCTTTAGTCATTCTACAATAAAAATGTTTTTGGTATACAAAAGATGAACACATTCTTTGTCTGCTTTAGATGGCTTCTGGCTGTTGATTTGTCTGTAAATATCTGTTAACTCGCCATAGCAAGGGATTTTTTTTATGTATACTGTAGCAAATGATGCCTTGTGTTGGTTGTATCATAGATGATCCCTTAATGCATTGTTCGTAAGTGCTCATTTGAATTTTAATGGGTGTTTTTGTTATGATCAGGTTTAGGTCTACACCTCACGAAAAGAAAATTAAATCAAATGAGGGCCCATTTTTGACGCCCTCCCTTTGATTAAATGAACTTTCCAAATTGATTTAATAGCACAAAAAAAATTTGTATCTGCAAAAAAGGCTATTAATCAATGGGTTGAAGGTCTGCTAAGTTTGCTCAAATGAATGACCTTTGCCCATTTTCAAGATCACAGGGTGTCAGTCATGTTTTAAACTTTGGAACAACTTCTTCAGGATAACCAGAAGGTCTAGAGTATTGATATTTGGCAAGTATCATTCAGGGATAAAATGCTTCAAAGTTTGTTTCACTGAATGACCTTGACATATATTCAAGGTCAATGGGGTCAAATATGTTAAAAATCTTTAAACGACTTCTTCTTAATTATCAGAAGGCCTAGACTAATGATACTTGGCCAGAAGCATACTTTGATAAAGGTCTTTCAAGTTTGACCTTGACATATATTCAAGGTCACAAGGTTCTAATATGTTTAACACATTTTAATGACTTATGAATAACGTCATAATGCCCTGGAAGTTGATATATAGCAAGAAGCATTCCTTAATAAGTTTGATAAAAAAAAGAAAATATTGCCCATTTCAAGTTCACAGGGGTCAAATATGTTAACACTATTTTAACGACTTCTGAAAAAGGTCCAGGATGATGATATTTGTCCAGGAGCATGCTGTGATAAAGGGGTACCAAATCTGTCCAAGCGAATGAACTTGATTTCAATTCAAGGTCACAGGGTCAAATATGTTTCAAATCTTTAAATTACTTCTTTTGAACAACCAGAAGGTCTAAGGTGTTAATAAATGGCCAGTAACTTGCTAGGATAAAGGGCTACCAAGTTTGTGAAAATGAATGGCCTTGACCTTTATTCAAGGTCACAGGGATCACATATGTTAAAAATCATCTTTAAACTACCTCTACAGAATAACCATAAGGCACAGGCTAATGATATTTGGCCAGTACAATGGTGGGTTGAAGGGCTACTAAGTTTCCTCAAAGGAATGACCTTGATTTATATTCAGGGTCACAGGGGTCGAATATGTTTGAACCCTTGAAACGACTTCTTCTAAATAACCAAAAGGTACAGGATGATGATATTTCGCCCGTAACATGATTAGATCTTCATCTTGACTGAATTTAAGGTCACAGGGGTCAAATATATGAAAATTCTTAAAACGACTTCTTCTGAATAACCATAAGACCGAGACAGTTACTCTCTGGTCAGTAGCATGTTAAGGATAAAGAGCTACAAAATTTGTTCAAATGAATGACCTTCATCCATATTCAAGGTCGAATGGGTCAAATTTGTTTAAAATCTTTCAACGATTTCGTCTGAATAACCACAAGGTCAAGTATGTTGATATTTTGCCAGCTGCATGCTTAGATGAAGGGCTATCAAGCTTGTTTATTTGAATGATCTTGAACCACTTTCAAGGTCACATTTGGTCCAATATGTTTAAACCTTTAAATGACCTAATCTCAATGGACAAAGGTCAAGGGTAGTGATTTTTTTCACAAGTTGCATTCTGAGGTGAAGGGCTTTAAAGTTTGCTCATTTTAATGACATTGTTCGACTTTCAAGGTCACAGGAGTTAAATATTTAAAAAATATTGCAATAGGTTCTTTTGAATGATTAACAGTCATAAGTATTGATTTTTTGCCTATAGCTTTACTTTAGATCACTTTGAATGGTACAAGTGTGAGAGTAACACAAGGTGAGCGATGCAGGCCCTTTGGGCCTCTTGTTTTCATAATGCGTGCACATGTGTATGATTAAAATTTAACGGTGATAGAGAGGAAAAAGGTCAAGTGCTACTAGGTTTATTGAAATGTATGTGAAAAAGTTAGTAAAATAATCAGCAACTTGTTATCAGTTACTGCGATTACACGCGATTGTCACTAGATAAAAGAATAATCACAGGAGAGAATCATTATAAAAGGTTCATCAACAACGCAGGGAGTTGTATTTTTTTCACTGACGGTAGGACAATGAAGAAATGTTGTGGATTTCTTGCTTTGTTTTGTTGTACGGTCGTGCTGAGTATGACATTACAAGGTTATGGACTGTATGCCGACACTTGGATGCGACTTGATTCCTGTGAATTAACTAAGATACAGATATTCCACTGTCGTTGCGAGCACAGTAAACTTATTCTGCATGCACTTATAAAAACAGTTCTTTAACTTGTTTACCGTATGGTGTGGATCCATACAAGCTTTTTTGTGATGCATGTGATGTTCTAAGTAAGTAATCTATATACGGTTCTCAGCATAGCTTATCTTTTTTTTCTGCATATGCAAACGTCATATTTTGATTGATGTGGTGATCAACTTTCCTTTTAAATGGGCATTCTGTTTCTTTTTGGACATAGGAATACCAATATCACTTTTCTTTTATTACTGATACATACCTTCCTTTTGCTAACCTCATCCTGCACATAAGCGCGCGCAAAATGATTAGGGTAAAGCTTCAACCTTGCCTCACTTCTTCTCGTTGAGAATACCTGCATTTACCCAGTAATTTGATGAAAAAAAGAGGTTTCCTTTTTGTGCTTATTGTGCTTTTTATTAAAGGTTCAAACGTCCTACTATCGCCTTTATGTGTGTAATGTTTGCTTGCATCTGTGCATATTTGTTTAAGGATAAGTGCATCGACTTGTTAACCTTTTATTAGTCCCCTACCGGTGAAACCGGGGGGACTATAGGTTTTGTCTGAGTCCGTCCGTCCGTCGCCGAAATCTGCAGGTTAAAGTTTGGGTTAAAGTTTTGTAATGGCTTACCATTCGCTTAATAATGATGTTAGGATGCTGATTCTTAGCATAAAGGTTATTTAAGGGTCTAGTATTAGTGCTGTGGATTGAAAATGGAAAATAATAAAACAAAATCGGGGAATTGTTGACATGTTTTCGACTTAACTATCCTGGCCAAAATTTTCAGGTTAAAGTTTGGGTTAAAGTTTTGTAATGGCTTACCATTCACTTAATAATGATATTAGGATGCTGATTCTTAGCATAGAGGTTATTTAGGGGTCTAGTATTAGTGCTGTGGATTGAAAATGGAAAATAATAAAACAAAATCGGGGAATTGTTGACATGTTTTCGACTTAACTATCCTGGCCAAAATCTTCAGGTTAAAGTTTGGGTTAAAGTTTTGTAATGGCTTACCATTCACTTAATAATGATATTAGGATGCTGATTCTTAGCATAGAGGTTATTTAGGGGTCTAGTATTAGTGCTGTGGATTGAAAATGGAAAATAATAAAACAAAATCGGGGAATTGTTGACATGTTTTCGACTTAACTATCCTGGCCAAAATGTTCAGGTTAAAGTTTGGGTTAAAGTTTTGTAATGGCTTACCATTCACTTAATAATGATATTAGGATGCTGATTCTTAGCATAGAGGTTATTTAGGGGTCTCGCATTAATGCTGTGGATTGAAAATGGAAAATAATAAAACAAAATCGGGGAATTGTTGACATGTTTTGGACTTAACTATCCTGGCCAAAATGTTCAGGTTAAAGTTTGGGTTAAAGTTTTGTAATGGCTTACCATTCACTTAATAATGATATTAGGATGCTGATTCTTAGCATAGAGGTTATTTAGGGGTCTCGCATTAATGCTGTGGATTGAAAATGGAAAATAATAAAACAAAATCGGGGAATTGTTGACATGTTTTGGACTTAACTATCCTGGCCAAAATGTTCAGGTTAAAGTTTGGGTTAAAGTTTTGTAATGGCTTACCATTCACTTAATAATGATATTAGGATGCTGATTCTTAGCATAGAGGTTATTTAGGGGTCTCGCATTAATGCTGTGGATTGAAAATGGAAAATCATTTTATTTTTTGGGGATTTTTTCACATGTTTTGGACTTAACTATCCTTGCCAAAATCTTCAGGTTAAAGTTTGGGGGGCTGGTAGGGGACATGTATTGGTTCATCAATACCCACAGAATGCTTGTTAGTATTACCTTACCAATGCAATCTTATGAAGTGAATATTGATACATTTTTCACCAACAATAGGAGGTTGCCCGTTTGGTTCCTTGGAGAGCTTTTCCATACTATGCAACGTTTTTGCTGTTTGCAGCATTGTCATTGGCAAATGCAAGGCTGCATGTTCTTCAGCTGACATGGACAAATATACAGGAATTGCAGCATTGTTATATTTTGCAGGAGGTAAATTATAAGATTAACGTAACACACACACACACACACACAACCACACATACAGGTGATTGCACTTTTCAAATTTAGTAATAGATACAGAAAGACAAAAATGAATCCCACTGCTTCATGCAACTGTTTCGGCATTTTAGAACTTATCGATGATACAAGGGACAAAAACGTTGGAAATCCATTCAGGTCAAACTATAATAGAAACAAAAGGAGAGATGACATTAATTCATGAATTAGAGCACTGGTAAATGTCAAATGTATTACTTGAGTAATTATTATGAAGCATGCCAAAGAATATTGTGGCCATCAAGGTAACGGCAAACCTCGGAAACTAAACATTCCACCAGCATAGTCTTCCAACTTGTATCTTACAACTCATCTTCAAAAAAATGGTCAGGACTAAGTCATTTTTGAATTTATATTTAGAAGTCAAATTTGTTTACTGAATGTCAGTAATGCGTTTTATTGCTATCGTTATTATTCCAAGGTGTCCTTAACGTCGCTGCGTGTGCAGTAGTCAGGGAAAGGATGCAGTCTCTATCTTTCACATCTCTGGGTATCTCCTATTACCTGAATATTATATCCGGCTGCTACACAGTTATACAGGTAACGAAAGTTTATATCCTGGAATACGTAACATACAATTATATTAACATGTACTATTAATGAATAGGAGGAAAATTATATTTCTAAACAATTGGATAAAGGGTTTCGTTTGGTTTGGTTTGGTTTAGTATTGTTGAACGTCCTATCAACAGCCATGGTCATTTAAGGACGGCCTTATCTGTGTGCAAGATGCATGTGTAGTGTATGCGTGTGTGTTTTGGGAGGCTGCGATATGTTCTTGTTTGTCTCTTTGTAATAGCGCTAAACTGATGCTGACTTTATAGTGCTACCTCACTGAAACATACTGCCGAAGACACTCAGCAGGAGGCCCCACCAGGCCGGTTACATTATACTGACAACGGGCGAACCAGTCGTCCCACTCTTGAGCGTTAAGCAGGATAATAAATTACCATTTTTACAGACTCCGGTATGTCTTGGCCAGGGGACAGAACCCAAAGCATTCCACACAGGGGCGAACGCCCAACTAAAGGCTAAAAGTGAGGCTTTGTCAAGGGAGACATTAGGAAAAAGAAAGTTGTTTAGAAAGAAGAGAAAATATAGGATCCCAAATTAAGTCGCCTCTTACGATCATGTAGTGGTGGTAGCAGGTACAATTCTTACGTCCTACCTGCAGGGATTTGGATAAAGGGAGTTGCACTTTGACGAATGAACAAAAGAAAACCATCTTTATCATTTTAATTGATAAATTTCTAAACAAAATGTGAAAAAATTGCAATTTCTATTCACATTGACAAAACACAGAATAATTGACACAAATGGCATCACTATTGCTTGATACTTTTTCGTTCATATGTTTTCCATAGGCTGTGGTACTCGTTATAGTAAAGACATGCGGGGAAAATATCCGACGACTCAATCCCTCAGCATGCATAGAAAGGAATACATCAGCATGTTTAGAACGAATCACTTCGTCAGGTACAGAAGATACTAGTCCTGAATGTGATGACAGCAGTGATTCTCTGGATAATTCATTTTCTGAATGAGGAGCCGTGTGTAGTCCTGCTGGTGTATCAACAGTTTCTAGAATCGTGGATCTACAAAAGGGTTCTGAATTTGATGACAGCAGTGATTTTTTGGAGACTTCATTTTCTGAACGAGGAGCCGTGTGTAGTCCTTCTGGTGTATCAACAGTTTCTAGAATCGTAGATCTACAAAAGGAACCATACGATGCTGCAATGAGAGGAGCTCAAGTTCGTATTGATAAATAAATATTTTAAAAGTTGTTTATTAGTGAAAATAAAGTTTAAATGTTGAAGCAAATGTGTATCGACTAGTACATATTTGTGCAAACGTACTCAAGTATATTGTATGCTGTCTTGACTACATTGTTAACACATATCAATGTCAAATTTGCTACCTGAAATCATCAATAAGAAAACGCTAGCTAAAACGACATCGCGATTGCAAGAATGGCGTCGCTTTATCATAGCATTAAATACCGCCTAAATGTACACGGTCTGTAAATTGGCTTTATTACTGCAATAATATTTAACTTGTATATAACCAAATAAATATCAATATAGTTTATCAGATTATAAGTGTGATAATTAATTATGAATAGTTTTCTGTAACTCTATAATGATTAACGGTTGAATAAGCTATCACATCCTTGCATCCTGTCCTATAAATGTGTGTGTTATCACAAAATAAACAAGGATTATCTTTTGTAACAGATGCGTTATCTCTTCGACAATTACGTGTGTGTTTATCTGTGATTACAGCTACACTGAACTTAAAACACCTAGAGTCTTTCTCGGTAATGTTTTAAATAGAGAATTTTCCACATCTGATTTACAATAGGACGAAATATGAACACAAACGTCGGTGAAAACATGGCAACATTGGGACAAGAGAAGACATCAGAACGAAAGGAAAGAACCATAAACATTGCATAGGATTGCACTGTATTATAACCCTGTTTTTGTGACCTTTATCACATTAGTCTACCCGTAACAGTAGATATGTGTTTGCATGTTTAAGGAAGATAAAGAACTGAAAACGCCAACAATGAAATAATCAACCGATAAGATAAATGTGTCCGAGTTATACGCTGATGTCATATATCATGCTATAAATATTAGCATACAACTTTTACATGTGATAAAATCGTCTGGTTTAGGTAATTGAGAAAGAGTGACAAAAATTAAAAGTGCCTATATAGCGGGGTGGTTTTACAAATAACCAAGAGTTCTTAAAGATTCATATTTATTCCAATTCCACAGCACAGACATAACATGGTTCAACATTCTATATGTGTATCGGTAGATACATACAGTCTGTAAACAAACACAAAAGACTACATTTAGCACAACGCAACACACATATACTAAAGGGACATAATTCTTACAAACTAATTACTGTACTGCCTACTATTTCATACTGTTATAATTACACAGCATACATGGCAATTACTTTACAATATTTTACAATTATTCTTTCTCAATTATATATCATTACAAATAGTTACATAGTAATCTACTGTTAATTAATTCAAAAGAAATATGAAAGAAAATGTTAAACCTAACTTAAACAACTAAAATTAGAATATAGCTTTCATGGAAATATAAATTTATAAAATGTACATATCACGCACCTGTGTATGGCACAGAGCCAGGAATTAGGAAACCGATGTCATCAAACCGCTAATCACTTAGTACTGAATATTTCTATAAATAAGATACAACCAATCTCTTAAAACTGGTAAATGTCAATACATAGATATATATACTTTAGTACACATTGTTGTTCTTTCTAGTGTAATAATATTCATGAGGATTCAAACATGAAATACACTAAATATAAGAAATACATCTTACTTGGTCAATTCTTTAAACCTAACATACTTATAAATAAATTCCATTTAATAATTATTTAGAAACTACCAATATATTTAAATTAGCTAAAACCCTAGCCCAATTTACTTTAAATGTGAAGAAATTATTAATATTAAATCAGAGAGAAACTTACTGTCAAAAGATGTATGTGTCTGTGTCCAAATCAAAATGTCTGCTCTCTCACAAAATCTTTCACAAAACTGACACAAAGAAATCCCTCCTGAAAAAGTTACCAATATTAGACTGACCAATGAAAACAGAAATCTATACAAAATATCTGACCAATGAAAATAGAATATAAACAATAACACACTGGACCCTACAGAACCACTCCATGGGATATTATACTATTATACAGGTAAAGACAGGTAGACATCACAGGTAAAGTTCACACCACAGGACATGTACATCATAATATCAACACATACAAATAACATGCTGGTTGTAAGGACCTGATCTCGCGAGATTCCATGCAACATGTTGTGGAAATTTGCTAACGCTGTTTGAGAGCTTCCAATCCCTATACGTCATATACGTCCCTGATTAAATACCCATATTTCACATAATACGTACATGTGATGACTATGCAAGGGCAAAAAGTTGGGTCCGCCAACTTGTCGTATTCCAACTCTGTCCTTCCAGTTCCGCTTATGGTAGGCCTAGAGCGGTTAGAGGAGCGGTCCTTTACTTCCGATATTGTAATTTTTTTTTTGCCGCCTGCAATAATATTTATTTTGAAAAATAAAATACCGATTTTTGTGTCATAATTCTAACCTTGAATTTTTATTTTTTTTATTTTTATTTTTTTATATTTATTTTTTTATATTTATTTTTATTCTTATTTTTCACATTTCATATAACATTTAAATTAATTTGTCAGTTTCGTTTTTAATGTGTTTATCATATAGGTCATATAGGTGAAAAAATCTAAATTTTGAACATAAGCTAAACTTAAAATATTAAATAAAGAAAATACATTACAATTAAAAATCGCAAAATAGAAACAGCCATAAATTAATTAAATGTGACAATACCTCTAAAATAGTTAAATATTTAAGTTTAAATTCAAGATTAAACAATATAATTACAAAGGGAATCTATTTCATCACAGGAAAGAAATGAAAATTTTAAAACAAAAAATAATCTAGGAAATGCTAGAATGGATTTTGATTGTTAAAGTATAGGAATGAAGATTCTAAAATATTTGTAAGTAATATAATATTTATTGAATTATATGATGGTAAAGTGAAAGAATACAAATAATAAAAACAAACAAAAAATTGTCAAAATGATTAGATATAATAATAATAAAAGTAAAATAAGAATGAAAATATTAACTTGGGAGTTTGGCCCTTTTCACCCTCCATACATATCAGCACAAACATAACGATAAAACACGATAAAGGCATTCCTAAATTATACCGACAGGTCCCTGAGGGATCTTGGCGCCAATCATCGTACTATCTCCATTAGTTCCATGTCAGTTCGATCTTTTCTCTTCTTTTTTCTTATCTGTTTGAGTTATGTAAACAGTAAATACAGGTACCTTTTGATCTTAACTTCTTGCTGCTACATGTATGTATACAAGACAACATAGATAATGAGTTTTTTGTTTCACATATTTACTAGTACAGTACTTAGTGTGAAAGAAATAGAACCGTGCATTGCAATACGAGAATGATATATTCAATATTTCCTACGAGCAGTGAAAATATTCTTGACATTTCAAAATAAAAAATGATTGCAATGAAATCTAAGAAAGATCTGTTGAGTGCCTTTTGAGAAATATTGATAACAAACTTTGACTCTTAAATCCAGAATCTTATTCTTCTGCTCGGTCCAACAAGTAAAAAATATGCACAACAAAAGGACAAAAGGGGTAACTAATATATCAACTTTGAGAAAGATCCTTCTGGTAATTCCCGAAAAATAGATAATAAACCTTGACTATCAAAATCGAAGACGTCTTCCTGCCAGCCATCCATCTTGGTTTTGTGATTAATACCAAAATTCGATATGCATAATAAGGGACCATAGGAATCAACCATGTGAAACTTGAAAAAGACCCTCCAGAAATAGCTCTAATTGTTTGAAGAATTGTTTGAGAACGGACGGGCGGATCTCGGACAAAAGAGTGGATTGAATAATACACCATCTGATGATGGTGGGCTAGAATTCTTTATATCGTTTATAATTCTTATGTATTTTGCCTTTTTATTATAAACACCATCAATATCTGGAGGCGTCGCTTACTATAGGTAAAATACAGGTAAATTCATTTGAAATGGACTAATATCTTCAAGTCAAGTTTCTGTGGCAAAATAATTGGAATCAACGCGTAGACAATAAACTACAGGTGTCAAACCAAAAATCGGTGAATGGTATATGGTATTCAAGTTATAGAGAAAACCGCCGGGACGAGGTTATCCTTGCCCGTCTCCAAATTGGTCATTCCTACATAACCCATTCTTATTTATTAAAAAACGAAGACCAGCCGCAATGCACAGCAAGTTACGAACACTTGTTATTTGGGTCCATTGACCTTCAGCCAACAGAAGATTTTTTTTTATGATAAGATAACAAATCTGTAATCACTGTTCGAAAAAGTCAGTATCTCTACAATTTCCAAACTACATGTATCTAAAAACGGTCGATCTGTTCAGAAACATATAACTAAATCATAGCCACTTTTACAATGTATTCAAGTTGACTTGTCTTTTACCTTTTTGTTCGTTTGATGTTTTTCCTTTAACATGTTCTGTCTACTGTTTTGGCCCTAATGACCTCTTATGTGTTGATGGGCCGTTACGAATATAATAATACTAATAATAATTGTTACCTCAGACATATTATAATCTATAACGTTAGGTATGAAAGTTCAAAATATCAGGTACACAAAAATTATTTCTTGCGTTAAATGGGGAAACATATCCTTGGACATGTCATCTCCAGGTAAGAGTAATCGGTTGTTAGCTTACCTGCTTATTTAAAGGTAAAATAAATACATGTTTAAACTGTCGGTAAACTGTGTGTTACTCGTCGTTAATTTGGACAAAATATCTTAGAGTAATGCTCCTTTAGGTACAGTTGTGTGACCGCACAACGCACGAAAAACACCGTGCGCAAACCGTGCATACATCGTTCACACACCGTCCGCACATCGTCCACACATGGTGCGCACAACTGTGCGATTTGGAACAATTTGTTGATCAATATAACGGAATGAAAAAAATACGGAAGGCTCGTAAGCAATAATGTACACTGTATATATTACTGTCATTTCTCATCACAATAATTAAGATTATGAACAATTTAACAATGCGTATTACACAGTGTTAAAGTGACCGTTAGACTGTCAAGAATGGGTCTAGCTCCTAGGTAACAGAACAGGTAAATATCAATTTGATGAGTGACCGGAGTTTTACCTGGCCTGCGCCTGACAGAGCTGATATGTGATACCGTATGACCGTTTTGAAAACATAACCGGACGTTTAGTATTTGTTTGTTATTTGCATTCGTTTTGGTCTATAGCTCCCCTTCATCTGGTTTTCACACCTGGGCGAGTTACGTAAGTGCCCCGGGCGAGGGATAACTACGGTCCATGTACAGGTACAAAGTGGCTATGTTTACCTGTATTGCCGAGACCGTGTTGTAATTTTACATGTGTCGATTTAGGTTATTTAAAAAACACCGAGAACACCACTTCCAAATTTAAGAACGTATAGAGAGAAATATAAGCTTTTAGATGTAGCTAGAATATAGAAACATACTAAATAATCAAGTTTATGTGTTTAAACACATGCAGGAAACAGTATATATTGTTAAGGCATTCCTCAATTCACACCAACCACGATTGTTATCGCACAACGTTCATCCATCGTCCGCACAAGTGTGCTCAAGCAATGATCGTCCAATTTCTTATCGTTCGCACTTAGTGCACACATCGTGCGCACACCGCACATCATGTAACGTTGTGTGATCCCACAACTGTATAACTTGTCATCCCGAATATAACCCGGTTTATTTCACCTATTGGAGGCACGGTAGTCAAGTCGTAGGACGCCGGGCTCGTGAGCGAAGGGTTACGGGTTCGAGTCACGCCACCGCACTGTGTTGTATCGTTGAACAAAATAAGATACTTTACTTGTTCCAGTCTACTCAGGTGATAATGAGTACTTAATGTGACAGTGCTGGAATTGATGAATATAACATGTGAGCGCCGAAATGGCATCACTGGTTGTATGCTCCCCAGGAAATTGAGACAGAAATCACCTGGTTGCAAAGACCCAGTAACCACGAATACATATTTGTGAACCGCGTTGAGACGGCCTACGAGCTAGGTGTGATAAAGCGGTTGATAAGAACCTCGAAATATTTTTATTTTTTTTGAAAGGATTTCTCTCAAACTCATCATAACACTTTTATATTATGGGATGTTGTGCCCTTTGCATGTCGTGAAGATTGGCCAACATTTCTTAGAGTCCCCTTTTCATCATGAATATTGTGTCAAATGTATCTTATAAAGCAATTAAGGGATTTCATTCAAACTTGGCATAATCTTCTTTGGACATACAGCTTTTTAGCCCTCCATCTGATTCAAATCACCCGGCGTCTGTAGTCCGTCGTCCGTCCGTCCGTGATTCCGTCCGTCCATAAACAATTCTGCAGGGTTGGGGAAAACAGGTCTAATGTTCCTTACTGCATGTAACCGTAATCTGTGACTGATGTTTGAGGCTCAGTGGTATATTAGCTGCTTTCCCTTTTACAACAAAAGCCCCCTCCCTACGGAATCGGACACCCTGCAGGTAGGGCGTAAGAATTGTACCTGCTGCCCCCATTGTTTGATCGTAAGAAGCGACTAAATTTGGGATCTTATCTTTTCTCTTCTTTCTGAACATTTTTCTTCCTAATGTCTTCCTTGTCAATGCCTCACTTTTGGCCTTTTTTTGGGCCTTCGCCTCTGTGAGGAAGGCTTTGGGTTCTGTCCCCTGGCCGAGACATACCGGAGTCGGTAAAAATGGTAGTTTCTGCTCTTGCGGAACGCTCAGCAATTTAGAAGTGGGACGACTGGTTCGCCCGTTGTCAGTATAATGTGATCGGGTGGGGTGTGCTGCTGGGTGTCTGCGGCAGTATGTTTCAGTGAGGTAGCACTATAAAGTCGGCATCAGTTTCGTGCTATCACAAGTAGACAAACACGAACATATCGCAGCCTCCCAAAACACACACGCATACACTACACGCACGCATCTAGCACACAGGGGAGGCCGTCCTTAAATGACCATAGCTGTTGATAGGACGTTTAACAATACTAAATAAAGCCAAACCATGCAGAATCGGGAGTGGTTTCTTCCATGTCTTCTATTTAGTGGACATGGCAGAGATCATAATTGATGTGCTGTCCCCATTTCAACACTTGGGATTTTTTCCCTCTCTGTCCTGTATTCTTTCTTTTCTTTCTACTTTCTGTTACAGGTGGTCGATATCCATCGGTTGTGTTTTCTGACTGATATATTTACACATTGACAGTAAAGTTTTTTCACGAGATATTGTTGTATAGAAAGAATAAAGCCCTCGATACTCTGTATCTCTACGATTTTATTTGTGTGCCTCCCGCATATTATCGCGTTCTGAATATTCATGTATAAAAAGACATTCGCGATTTATAACTGTTATAACAAAATTATTTGTTTTTAGTATGATAGAACCAATTTCAATTAATTTAAAAAATCATTTTTGCATATTGTAACAGAAGAAACACATCAAATTATTATGAATGCTTCATCGATCATGAATAATTTAAGTCCGAATTATTCTGACGTTTTATCGACTTTTTTTAAATCGGTCTGTCGACGAATAACGTCAGAACTCCGGCCCTCTAAAATATGCGGGAAATAAGCGACCCGCGCCAGGGTCGCTTTTCAAACTAATATTTTAGAAACAAATCGTCACTTTCACACACATGTCGCACATGGATCGAAAGTTCTATTCTTTATGCACAAGATGAACATACTTAACATGCCTCAAACAACCAATGCAATCACTAAAAACATTTTTTTTCAAACTTACTCTGTTTTACTTTACGTTTTTGATAGCGCCGCCTTCTAATGCCACGTGACTAAATTCTTGACGGCCTACGTCATAACGTTGGGACATTCCTTCGGTAACGCGAGGTCTCGTCAAGTCATGTGCTGGCTCATGCCCAAATTTCCATTAAAAACATGGGTTGGTATAGAAAACGTTGGAAAATATTGTTCGTAATGATTTTTGAAANTACAGGTGTCAAACCAAAAATCGGTGAATGGTATATGGTATTCAAGCTATAGAGAAAACCGCCGGGACGAGGTTATCCTTGCCCGTCTCCGAATTGGTCATTCCTACATAACCCATTCTTATTTATTAAAAAACGAAGACCAGCCGCAATGCACAGCATGTCACGAACACTTGTTATTTGGGTCCATTGACCTTCAGCCAACAGAAGATTTTTTTATGATAATATAACAGATCTGTATCAGTTTCACACACATGTCGCACATGGATTGAAAGTTCTATTCTTTATGCACAAGATGAACATTGATAACATGCCTCAAACAACCAATGCAATCACTAAAAACATTTTTTTTCAAACTTACTCTGTTTTACTTTACGGTTTTGATAGCGCCGCCTTCTAATGCCACGTGACTAAATCTTGACGGCCTACGTCATAACGTTGGGACATTCCTTCGGTAACGCGAGGTCTCGTCAAGTCATGTGTTGGCTCTTGCCCAAATTTCCATTAAAAACATGGGTTGGTATAGAAAACGTTGGAAAATACTGTTCTTAAGGATCTTTGAAACAGGTCGCTTATTTCCCGCATATTATAGAGGGCTGGAGTTCTGACATTAATCGACTGACAGACCGATATAAAAAAAAAGTCGATAAAACGTCAAAATAATTCTGACTAGAATAATTTTCACAATCGAGTACAATGAGCATTCAACAACATAAGACATACACACATGTACGCATACACAATACACATGAAGGCACGTCCTTAAATGACCTTAGGTGTGGATAGGTCGTTAAACCCTGTTCGACAGCTGCACATTAAGGTATACAAAGATATAAGTACTTTACAACTATGTTACAACAATAACATTTCTGTCCAGTATGCTAGAAACAATTAATTGTTTTCTTTTGTTTTTTAATTTATTACAAAACACATACATTATAGCATAAGAAATACATATAAAAAAAACTGTAATGCAACATCGGTCATGAATAACCTATACAATTTAGTACATATAATGTCGCGACGATGAAATGTCACCCTCCTGTGGTAATGTGTATCATCATGTGATATTTGCTTCAGAAATGCTACGTGTTTGAGTAAAGGGCCGTAGATTTCGTATCTGAAAAGCAAATAAGGGCTATTAGAAACGGAAACCAAAGTGATAGTGTCGCTTTCATTTATTCAATGTTGGTATTTAGTTTCAAGTGAAACGAAATTCTTATAATATGATATTTCTTATTTTTCAATATAATACAGGACAAAACAACACACAACAAAAAAACTGTAGATTTCAGATAAAACAATCTTACCTACTAAATTAAAACAAATGTCAAGAGATATACCCGATTTTTCATAATCACATAAAAAGTGACAAAGTACCCTTTTCCTGTACGAACGCATGATCACCCGTTTGATGAGAAGATATTAATCAAATGTAATTAGTGATGGTGAATTGTGACGTCACTTTACATTAAATTATTTCTCATCGTCACATGAGTTACAAATACATACGTACAGCAGATAGGCGATGAACATGTACAACTAATGATTAAAAGGTATATTTCTATTGATTTAATCAACTCCAGTTTACATTGATATTGAATTGCGTTTACCTCTCTTTCCTGTAACATTTTTGTAGTCATGTCGCGTAGATTGTCCAGATTCATATTGGTCTCTGTAGGATATGAAAAAGATTTATAACATCCGCAATTTAACATCGTCTGTGGTCCTAGTAACATTAAAAATAGTTCTGTTTCAAACGTGAATTCTTAACTTAGTGTATACTTCACATATGAGTAATATGATAAATGTAGTTTACAGATATTGTTACAAATGATGTATATCAATAATAATGCAAAACCATACAGAATCGGTTAAATCTTGCAGTTATTTTAAACAGTTCTGCATGGCAGAAAATATGGACTTAAAGTAGCTCGCCTGTCAAATGTGGTTGTCATATTTAAGTTTGTACGTTAGTGATTTACATACATTTTGTGTTAAAGGATCCCTATACCTTTTTCACGGTGGATTTTCGTATAACGAGTTATCTCCCTCGTTTTGTTTATAGCTGTAGCAGTATTGGATCGGGTTGCTTAACCGGCAATATTGTAACAATCCTAATGTCAGGGCTGGAATCCCGCTCTAGCATCGGTGAATATTAACACACAGAACACTGCTGTTGATAATGTTGAATTGATTTTTTTATATTATATTCTTTTCAGAAAAGATCTATTAAAGCTAAAGTCATACCGGGAAAATAGTTTCCAATGTCGAGTTACAGTTTGTTCGCAATGGTACGGGGATCCTTTAAGGCTTTTTCCTAACCACAAGTAAGGACAAAGTATTTAGTCATTTCTTTAAGATTGAGTTGTTGGTGACATTTAACATTAATTCAAAAGTGCTGAAATTATTCTATAGCATTTAAGGACAATTACAGAATCTCGATCAATTAATAAATTTGCATATGTATGATCTCACCTTGCAGCATCGCTATCCACATCAGTGTTAACTTTAAAAAACGAATTAAAGTAAAACCTCGTTATACTGCCACCATTTATCCAGAGAATGTTTGGCTTTATAAAGGGGTTTTGCGATAAATTGAGGAAAACGAGAAAATGAATTCTTCCAAAAACGACAAAAAAAGAAATATGTTTGCGTTTAAGGATGTGGCATCTGAGAGACGAGGGGCATGATATCGAGGTTTTACTATATACAGTTAATGTCAATAACGGCATGTTGTTAAAACATTGTATCATTACAAAAATTCCCACAACTAATATTTGTTTATTATTATTGTTATATTATTTACTAACCGTATGCCACTAAAAATGTGTAAGCCATAGGCAAAATGTTCACTGAATTAATAATGCATAGATTAAATTACCAGGGGTATGTTTTTTAAATGCAAAATAACTGGATATTTTAACAAATGGCGTCGTGAATATCGATAACCTGTTTCACAAATATTTAAAAAGAACACCCGGGGACAATATGATATATAGTATGAAAATATTCCTTATCAAGGGAAATAAATCGGACTGTTGTAAGCAAGAGGATACGATAAGGCTGTTATGGCTGTTCATAGTATATGTGATCTGTATTATGTTAGTATATTTCAGCTGGTATCCGTCGAACTACACCAGATTTACCTCTAGCAGTGATTTCATATGATGATTGCATCCCTACGTCCTTTGGGTCGAGTTCTTGATAATGACCTCTACTATGAAAATAAACCACTGTATTAATGTGCATATACAATAATATCAATGTGTTGTGAACTGCGTTTTTTTTTTATTAAATTTGAAGATTAAATCTTTAATTTATAGAAAAACAAACCAGTTAAATCAGTTATGCGAACTGCTTTAAAACGTTTAAATATGATCTACTTTACTTATTTTTTTACATTTTGTCGTCTCACCTTTCAGCATTGTTTGTTTCAGCTGTAAAAGAAATTAAAGTAAAACATCTGTCTATTTCAACACATGGTTGTGATAATTTGCATGATCAGATACATACAAATGCTCTATATGACAAAAGATTCATAGATTCGCGTGTTTGCCATATCATGATATTTGATATATATTTTATACTTGTAGCATTTAATTATATTATATCTACACATTTCATAAAAATGATTGAATATTTTTACATAAGATATTTAGATTTGCAAGCTGGATTATCTTCACAAATTGCCGAGAAACACATTCCTCACGAAGAGTAAGTTATTTACGTGTAAAAAAACAACAGTGTAAAAATATCATATAAAAAAATGTGAAAACCGGATTTTTTGGAAATGGTTATGTGTTGATATAAATTTTGCTAACTTTTTCAAATTGTAATAATGAAGCTTTATAAAAAAAAAATAAGAAGACAATCATATTTACCAGTAGTGGTGCCTTCATAAAGTGATGGTTTTCCAATGTCTTTAGGGTCGAGGTCTTGGTAGTGAGATCTGATTTCGAAACAAAACAACACAAATTAATGAATTTTTTTCAGTCTTTAAAAGTCCTATGTACATGTATGTTTGTTGGTTATAGAATTCTTCCCCACGGTGAAGAACTTGAGTCAGACAAAATCTTTGTTGATATTTTTTACTATAAACGCTGTAGTCGATGTTACAAATCCAATTACTCATACGTACATGTATATTTTTTTTATTTTTTTTTGTGTTTCTCGTTTCACTAACATCTTGCCAAATCTTTTTGTGAGACAGGTCAAAGACAATGCTTGTTCAAACTAGATTTGTCTAGATAGTATGCATTAAAAAGTGTGCTGTCTTCTCTTTTCACTAACATCTTGCCAATTCTTTACTTCGGTACTGATTGTCCCGTGCTTGACATTCAGTTTTAATGTGTGTCATTAAGGACTGGCTAGCATGATGTCAGTAGCATGTGACCAACTCGAGTATCATGCTTCTTTCCATTTAGGGGACGTTGAAAAAATCGAGAATAGACCTTCTTTATCACACTGCAAGTGAAACGTACCAGACGATTAATGTGGGCCCCATGTAGAATCGGGGGTTTCGTGTCTTGATATGCTGCCCCTATTGCAACACTTTTTCGTTTTCCTTCTGTCCTGTCTCCTTTCCTTTCCTTCTACGTTCTGTTTCATGCGTTATCTCCCTAGGAACCCGTCGTCATATGACCCTGGCTGTTTCGATCGTTCTACCTTGTCCAGCCTCTGACATTCCAGTGAGGTAGCACTCAAACACTTCATAACTACCTCAGTCAGTTTGCTGGTTGGTTTTAGTTATGACACAATAGCATGATCATCATTACCATGGTTTAGTGTCGCAAAACTTAATGTATATAATTTGATAACTATCTCAAATGAGGACGGATTCAGAGCGGTGTTTTGTCAATATCATTCATGTTACGATTCACACGCAAATACACAGTAATCATCATTATATAAATATGAGATTCATTAGCAGGTGACAGTGAATATTGTCAACCCGAGAAAACCATTGTCACCCGAGGCGAAGCCGAGAGTGACAATGGGTTTTTGAGGGTTGACAATATTCACTGTCACCTGCTAATGAATCTCATATCTATTTTGTTACACCAAAAGTCTTTCTCAGTTTTTCATTGAGTTTCTGCTTCGTAAAGTCTTCAAAATTACTATCCTCGCCTAGAACTCTCTGAATACCTGGCAGCTTCCTTTTTTGAGTCCTTGGAGGAAAGAATCTCCTTCATATGTAGCTCAGAAACGGCAGCAAACCTCGATAATGACATCTTGTTTGTTGATAGTCTGCTGTTTACAATCGCTATCGCACCGGCGCTTGATAAAATTGGCTGTTGCCGTCAAACGTTCTTGTGACCATCACGGTGGTGAAACGAAGCGGTGAAAAATGGCCACTGTGAAGAACCCGGAACTTACATTTTTCGCGCATGTGGTATTTTTCTCTGTCTCATGGCAATATCAACCGCGCCCCTTAAAACCAATGTATTTTCGGAGATTTTTGTTTAATTTTCTCCCAACCAATCAAATAGCTAGAAATTCACTTGAGGTGTAACAAAAGTTAATGAATGATAGCTAACATTTTAAAGGGTAAATATACCGATTGAATGGTATTGAAATTGGCATGTTTGTTAGATTGTTCTCATGGAACGCATCATATGCATATCTATAGATCAAAAGAAAGTAAATGTATATATACTACCGTGTCAGCACTCAATAAAAAAAATCTGAACTCAAAGACAACACGGTAACACCTCCCAAAAGTAATGAAAGACATAATAGCCCCTAGCAGAAACCGGTCACGACGTCAATTAATAATCTGATTGAGATTTTTTATTGATTTTTTTTTTATTCTTTCCAATGACAATATCATGTTGAACAGTTTACATTAGAAAACCTACATACACCATATTTTATTATGTAAATAGCGTATTTAGGGTATTTAACATAAAAAAACGAAGCTTAGGAAAGATCCAGTCCTCTTGATATATGTATCTATTTTAATTTCATTTGGATTGCTTTTTAAGGAGTGTAAAGATAGACATCCACCTATGATGATTTTATAGTTTATTTTGGCAAGTGCCCCAAAAACGAATGGGATGTTATCTATATATTTACATTAGTAAATACATTGTTTTAAGTCATAAATTAATTTTATTAATTCATTCCCTTACATCCCTTTTTATTTTTGTTTACAATGCCTCTCTCAAGACAAGCGTTACAAAAATACATCCAATTTTTTTTCAAATGTATAGAGTCCCAAAAGAGATGTTTTAAAGTGTTCCTGTTTCATTACAAAAAGTACGTGGTTCTGTTTCAGCATTATTTATTTTCATAAGCAATGTATTTGTATAAATCACTCTACATTAAATAGAACTGGAGACATTTTAAAGCGGCATCATTCGTTACAGAAAAAACGTTGCCACTGTGATCTGGGAACGGTTATTTCTAACTTCTTTTCCTATTTTTTTTATTATGTTATCTGGTAAATCTGTGTACCTGTCTTACAATTAATATCAAACAATTTTGATACTTTGTCAGTTGAGTAATAAACTTTCTTTAATTCAAACACTGCGGAAAACCATGGATAATACTGTGTTATCTCATACTTTCGACAAACAAGTGGAAATTCGCTTGGAAAGATTCAAAAGAGAGAAAACCTACCGATTCGTCCAGTAAGTCATTTATAAAAAAAATACGTCTTCTTTTACTCAACTGTTGTATACAAAGCAATTTTTTTTATTTTAATATCATCGTTGCCTCCAATGGGCTAGAAAAAATAATTTGTCATGTAAAATTTCCTGAGATTGTGAATCTTCTAAATGTTAAAAACATTACTCAAAAAGGTATTTCAGTGTTTGCCTGCCTGTTTTCGTCTAAAGTTTGTAATAAAGAAACGTTTATCACCTACAAATTTCTGTAGTTTGTCTTCTGATCAGAAAGCATGGGATCTTATATGTTTGAATACATTATTATTTCCAAAGCCTGACAAAAAGATTGAACATGTGTCATTCTCCACCGCCGGAACTTAAGTAAATAACTAGATAAACAAGGAAAAGCTCTGGTTTTAATTACAGATATGTTTGCAATTATCGTTAATTGTCTACACGATCAATAATGAAGACGTTTTCGGCCGCTCATAGCTTTTCCTCCGAATTATCTGAAGTAATATCTGTCGTGCCTACTTTTTAACATGAAAGACAGATGTATGCTTGAAAATGAATTTCGGTCATCCAGATGTTGATCATATCTTAAAATCATGACCTCGTACGATTTACGGTATCGCTTACACTTGTCAACATGAACCTTTTATGACAGTAAACTTAACAATACTATACCTTTCTTCTGCATGAGCTGGTATCGTATCTGAAATTAGTTATAAAAATAATAAAAACAAATACAAATTAAATCACGATGTAAACCAATATTAATATTTCAAAGATATACACAATTTTTGTTAGTATATATTTTGTTTTAATTTACATTACTTGGATACATACCTGGATTAAGTACGTCACTGAATTTTACTGGCTTCTGCACAATTCCCTGCTGACCAGCAGCCCTGAAAAGACATCAAATACATTGCAATTGGTACATTATTGTTTACAGTTCGACATGTGATTTGAAGTTATTTTGAAAAAACAGCCACTATTCATTTTGACAATAATGCGAATGAAATTATAAATTATAGCAGTGTGTATCGGATAAAAGTTTACGTGATACAAAAGTATATTATAAAATCATTATTCAATATAGGCATTTTTGTCAATGTTCATTTTGATATTAGCTCAAGTCGGTACCATAAATATCACATGTATCATGAAAAGGTATAAAAAAGCTCACTGGTCTCATTACGTTCATGGTCACATTTCTGGCCTAATTTCTTCTGGTAGTGTTTATATCGAACTTGCAGTGTAAATGTTACTCAGTTATATAAAGTTGTATTCAGCCAATATTAAAAACATTGAAAAAATAAATAATGCAAATTGTGTATACGTTTAATTTAGAAAAGTTCAGTAGAATTGTTACGAATAAGGCATGAATTCCTGTGGGTTTTTTTTTTATTAAACATATGTATTTATATAGATATTATTTCAGTGACAAGAAGCGCGTGTTTAAGTCTTATTGCATAAGAGACATTACCTGTTTAGTACACGTGCCTTTCCTGTAAATGAAATATTAGCAATTAGCGTTTTTTTTTTAGAAAGATATATTGATATTTTCAAATAGTAAATACAATGTACAACATATAATTGTATGAAGTTTACAAGCAATAATCTAAAGTAAATAAGGTCATCATTTATATTTAGTTTCATAAAGGGATTAATACCGAGAAAAATAACAGAAATAACTTTAAAATAAGTTCAATTCCATATGCCGTTGTGGCGTTGTTATCACTGCATGACTAGACTAGACTATAGCAAAAACATCCATTACATGACTTTCTGTTTATCTCACTCAGTGTCGACGTCGACATTCTTCATTTTGTGGATTGAACACTGACAATTCTGATTGGTCACATTGACAATGATGTATTTTATCTGGTAAAAAGTACTAGTGATAATTTTTGCTTTATGAAATATGTGACTTTATTAAATAGAGAGAGTTGAATATCTCACTCTTAAATATGATAAATACTGTTTTTTGTTATTCATTTGTACGTGGAATCGTGTTTTATAAATGGGTTAACTCATTGCCTTCAATTTTGCTATGACATGTTCAGGGGTGCACAGAGCGAAAGTAAGTGTCACCCCTGGAGATCGAGGATGCGTTCTCGTGTAATATTTGTCAACCAAAGTACAGTCCCACGGNCTAGCCGCGTGCCTTCAATTTTGCTATGACATATTCAAGGGGTGCACAGAGCGAAAGTAAGTGTAACCCCTGGAGATCGAGGATGCGTTCTCGTGCAATATTTGGAGATTTGTCAACCAAAGTACAGTCCCACGGTTATAAACTATATTTGATTATTGGGGGAGGGGGGGGTGATATTGTAAAGAACAAATCTTACGGTAAACAAATACAGAGATTCCAAAACAAACCACTGCTGCTACAATCAGGATTGCGCTAACAACGATCACTGCAGTTGAGGTAGGTCCAACAGTATCTTGAGAAGCAGTACATACATTGATGATACCTGTAGGTGGTATGAATAATCTAGTAGGATATATTTACAAATAATCAATATCATAGTAAAACTTGGAATATCTAGTATAGGAGACGTGAGGTTATTTATTAAAATCAAATCATCAAAAGATATGAAAGAAAACATAGCATAAATGTTTCATATAACGCAACTATTGACATGTTATTTGTGACGTTTTGATGATTTTTAATCTTTAAGCGAAGTGATGCGTTATTAAAAGGAATTTTATTTATCACTAAAACAATACTAGTAAGAATGGGAACATTAAATCACAGTATACATCAAATGATCTAAAACATGGATGCCCCATGAAATATCGGAAGCTTATTTCCTAAAGGGTCAATTAAATTTCTCTTTCTTGAAATATGTTCTTTCACTTTCTCAAACAAATAATCAGTGAAGCGTATTTACACTTATGATATCAGAGATTAAGAAAAATAAAAAATAATCAGTACACAAAGTACATTCTGTATATGGTATATTTTATTATATTGCAAAATTAAAACTATGTAGGTGCAGGCAATTTCGCATTGTGATTCTGTCTTCATAATTTACATAGTACGTTATTGTATCATAATAACAGATATAGGTGACAATCTTCATAGGGAATAAAGTCACGTCGCCGAAATGTCCACTGCTGCAGTTATTTACCATTCAAATAAAAAATAACCATTTGCTTGTGTTTTTTTAATCAATATTAAAGAAATATTGCCGGATTACAACATACCCGGTGCGGTTACTGCAGTCAGTTCCGCCGAAACGCTCGAGCCGGCAGTATTGCTCGCTGTGACGTTAATATAGTACTGTGTGTTTGTCCGCAAGTCCGTAAGAGTCGTAAATTGGGTGTCTCCGGTACCTTCGACATCAACTGACATCACATCCGTAACGTCACAGTCTACGCATGAGTACGCTATGGTGAAGGTGTTGGCCGAATTATCCTGGTCATTGGGTGTCCATTTCAACGTCAGTGATGATGACGACAGTTTCGTGATGCCAAATATTTTTGGTGTCCTTGGCATGGCTGTAATGGCAGATTGTGTTACATTTAAGGAAAAGCGACTAAAATAAATCTGCTGCACCCATTGAAATATTTGTATTTTTTGAACTTCTACCTTTTATTTCCTAGAGCCTTGCTTGACAATACCTCAAGAGGGCCTGCATCGCTCACCTGGTATTAATCTCACAATCTTAAAATACAGCTACAGGCAGAATATCAGTGTTTGATTCATAAGAACCTATTAAAAGATTTAAACATATGACGCCTGTGACCTTGAATGTCGAACAAGGAATTTAGGTTGAAAGTGGGTCAACGTCATTCATTTGATAAAATGCGTTGCCCTTCATCCCAGCATGCTACAGGCCAAATTTCATCACACTGGGTCTTTTGGTTATTGAGAAGAAGTCTTTTGAAGATTTTACGACATTTGACCCCTGTGACCTTGAAAGTGGGTCAAGGTCATTCATTTGAACAAACTTGGTAGCCCTTTATCCCAGCATGATACAGACCCAATATCAGTACCCTGGGCCTTTTGGTTATTGAGAAGAAGTTGTTTGAAGATTTTAAGACATTTGACCCCTGTGACCTTGGAAGTGGGTCAATGTCATTCATTTGAACAAACTTGGTAGCCCTTCATCCCAGCATACTACTGGCCAAATATAATCAGTTTGGGCCTCTAGGTTATTCAGAAGGAGTTGTTTAAAATAAAAAGTTGACACCGGACGGACGACGGACGCCGCACCATGCCATAAGCTCACTTGGCCTTTCGGACCAGGTGAGCTAATAAAACCAAACCATTTAGACTTTTTATTATATTGCATTGACATTCTGCCAGCAAGAGATATTTTTTTATAACAATAATAACAGATCCCATTTCCTTTAACACGTTTTATTTCCATTTTAATGGCCCTTATGTTGATGGGCCGTTTAGAATCCAATAACTATCTATATATTAACAATCTCTAAATTTTAAAATTCATAATGGCCATTTCGCGTCTTATTACCTGTTTGTGAGGATTTTATTTTTTGAAATTACCAGTTTGCTTATATGTGTTCGATTTATTAATTTTGTACTTGCATATAAATAGATACAACCAATTATACATATTATAATATTAACGATTTACTACTTACATATAACTTCTAATGTTAAGTTTGCAGTCGTTGTACCAATACTGTTGCTGGCGGAACACACATACACGCCAGCATCTCTCGGAGAGATTGTGGTTAAATTGTATATACCAGTGCTGGACACCGTGGTTGTCCCCGTCCTCCACGATATTGAGGTGACAGGTGGATTGGTGTTAGTCGCCGTACACTGAAAGGTAACGCCTGTCTGGCCTTCCTCAACAATGTAAGGGTTACTAGACGGACTGATGACTAGGTAAGGGCGATCTGTTAACGTTAAAGGTAATTAGAGAAACAAAAAGACACAGGGTATAATGAGCTGTAACATTAACATTTCTTGTTTATTTAGTAATAATAATGTCGTGCAATTCATCCTTTGGACATTTCAATCTAATACCATGAATAATAAATAATATACTAAGAATGTCGTACATATTTCCATTACATATATAGAGGATCTGTTGTAAGTTTCCCCTCATATTAGATTTATGATACGAGTTTTGGATTTTTCATGTTTGCGAGAATGATAATTCTAATATGAAGGGAAACGTATGACAGATTCATTTAACACAAAGTTAACTGTATAATTGTGATCTGAAACGAATAGTTCACACTTGGCCGCTTCTGAACAGATGCAAAATGCGTCCGATTCACAATGACATGACGTCACATTGATTTTTCCTATTCGAATGTGACGTCATTTCCGGAGTGATGTTACACACGTTACGTAAACATAATGTATGTGATGGCTTTATGCCACTGAATAACACGGTATGCATATGATAAACATTAATATTTACTTTAATTACGTATGCATACATGTATACCATATACCTTGAACTGTTACCTAAGATGTTATAGGACGTTTATCCCATTAAGTCTAACCAAACCAAATCTATACATCAGGTTACATTGTTTCTATTCCTAACCAAGCTTGATTCATTGTATCTTCCAGATATTGTTTTTTTTTGTCATTTGTCTTGTAAACTGATCAGATAAATATTATATGAGTGTATGGATTGAAGCTTAACTTAAAACTGAAAATCTAGTATGAACCCGTCGTAACATTAAAAAGTTTTGATGAAATAATAATAATAAATTGCAAAGGCTATAAACTTGTAAATCTATCTTAAGTGATAAATACGAGGAAAACAAATTGATTTTTATTAAAAGGTCTATGACAACAAACATTCAATTATTGACGTTTTATTAACATTAGATTCAGTATATTGTGCCGAATTTTACAAAAGGATTAAACTAAAATGTAAGCGATAACTTGATAGTATCAAGTGAATGAGCTGATGAATGGAGTCGATCTTAAGATGAACTCTACATGAACTGCCTTATTTTCCTCAAGGGTACCTCAATAAATAACCCGACGATATCGACAAAAACAAAATCTAAGCCTTAGTTAATATTGGGTAAGCAAATGTATTGTTTTACATATGAACGTTATAAGGCAATACAAAACAGTTTACATGTATGTTAGATGACGTAATTAAATCATATGTAAAACAATATCTCTGACTCTATTCACAATTAAACAACTAGAACAAATCGATAAATGAAACAATTACATAAACAAGGGAAACAACAAAACTAGGGAAAGACGTGAATTTGCCACAACGTTAATATCAGCAAAATTAAGGGTAAGTATTTCAGGTACTACATGTAATGAAATAGTTCTGCATTTAACATTTCTTTACTTACACATTTTAATTTGTTTTCATTATTGTAACAAAGTTGATGGTTACAGCATGACTTATTTAACTTCAAGTATTTTAACTTAATCACTCGATCAATCTACTGACACTATATAAGTATACATTAGTATTAATAAACTTACACAATACGGCTATAACCACAGCTGTGGATGACTCGCCGACATCATTCCTAGCAGTACATCTGTATGTCCCATGCTCTGATCTGTCCAGTTGTCCCAGTGACAACACAGCTGAGGCAGTAAAATTGGTGAAGTCAGGTTTTGTCCAGATGAAAATACAGCTAGGTCTACAATCAGCTGTACAGGTGATGTCCGGTAACCTATCACCCTCGTTTCTTGTGTAGACCGTATCAGGCGGGGACAAAGAAATTGATTCTCCTGGACCATCTTTATGAAAACGGCGTATATAATTAAAATTAGATCAAGTATGTGATTATATCAATATCAAAATATTCAGAAAAACGAAAAACCATGTAAACTATGACAGGTTACAGTATATATTCTTTAAACGACATAAAGAGTATATTTGATAGTAATCTGGTTACGATTTTAGCCAAATTGCCGTTTATCTTGTGAAATCAAGCAATAAAACCACTAGATAAACATGTCGTAAACAGACAGAGTAACTCTTACCTACTATTGCAAGCGTGTACTCGGGACTGTCCTGGGATATATTTATCAGATTTATGTTGGTGCGTCTACAAAACCAAATAGATCCATGGTCTCCTGTCTGTGGTTGTATGACCCACCGGAACACTGTACCAAGGCCTCCAGTCGACGTGGTAACACAAGAGCAAACATCCGGTGTACAGAGGACAGGTGGGCTGGCTTTGGTGTTATAGCATTGGTCACCAGCTACTTGTATCACACCTACTGTAGTAGACAAGTCAGGACGACGGTAAAATGTAACATCATTTGCCTCCTCTGGTACATTGCACGTCAATGTAAACTCACTTCCGGGCACAGCCCATTCGGATGACCCAGTTAACGTAACAGCATCTGTGATTATTAAACTCTTCTTTAGATAAGTTTGTGAAATTGAAAAAAAAAACACGTTATGATTTGTTGGTTAGAGTTAGTTTTGCAAAACTGATATTGTTTTTATTACACTTAGGTATGCACTTCGGCGATTCCTGTGTGATAAATTTCAATAAAACTGGCTGAGCTATATGTTTTTCGGATTTTCCATCGATCTTGTCAACAAGGTGATTGCAAGCCTTTGCTTTTGTTCACAAATATAACTTATACAAATATCCATATGTTGTAGAGCGCTTAAGAGAAATTATACAAATTATATAGGGCGCTTTATAAATGTTGTATATATTATTATTATTTTCGTTTAAACAAAGAATAACATTTAGCCATTCTTTATTAATATGATTTTTGAACACATTTATATCTATAATGCCAAACAACTTTCTTCTTCCTAATGTCTCCCTTGACAATGCCTCACTTTTGGCCTTTAGTTGAACATTCGCCCCTGTGAGTAGGGCTTTGGGCTCTGTCCCCTAGCCGAAACATACCAGAGTCTGTAAAAATGGTAGTTTCTACTCCTGCTTAACGCTCAGGAATTTAGGAGTGGGACGACTAGTTCTCCCGTTGTCAGTATAATGTGACCGGGTGGGGTGACCTTCTGGGTGTCTTCGGCAGTATGTTTCAGCGAGATAGCACTATAAAGTCGGCATCAGTTCCGCGCTATCACAAGGAGACAAACACGAACATATCGCAGCCTCCCAAACCACACACGCATGCATCTTGCACACAGGGGAGGCCGTCCATAAATGACTATAGCTGTTGATAGGACGTTAAACAATACTAACCCAAACCAAACCAAACATATTTAATGCAGATACGACAAAATTGATTTTCTAATGAATTAAACACTTAACATTTTTTTTGCATATTTGGATCTTATTTTCTATCTAAATAACATTTGTTCTTTACAAGGACAATCCGCTAATATTAAAAAAAATCACATTGTTAGATAATCGGAGGAGATTAGTTAGACTATAAAATATCCTTCAAGTTTATATAAAATTATGTATGGTGTTTCAATTATACAAGGACAGTTCATCATAGTAATTTTTAGACCAATTTGGCCTTCTACGTTTTTTTGAACTCGGCATCACCAATGAGTCCTTCAAAGATGCATCAGCTGTATGACGTTTTTTTGGCACATTGTATTTGTTACATAATTTCTTAAATGAAACCCCTTTTGTGCCTTCAGTTTTATATAAGGTCCCAAAAGGGGCGATGACTATAGCAGATATATTTTTGTCTCATCATATTTTTTGTATAAGGTGACCGGGCGGAATGCTGTGCTGGATGCAATCAGCATGGTATTTCACTGAGATAGCACTATAAAGTTGGTACCAGATCCGCGCTATCGCAAGGAAGCAATTACACCAACATACCCTGCCTCGAGCACACATACACTCACATCACGCATTAAGTAACGTCCTTAAATGACCTTCGTTATTAATAGGACGTTAAACAAAATCAATCCAATCTCACTATTTTAAACGAAAATGGAACAAAACAAATGCCACGTTTCTGCTGGCGCTTCAATATTAGTTGTTTCTTACGATCAAGCAGAGAAGGATGTAATTCGTTGGTTCTTGACAACAGATAAAGTGTCTCATTTTTACGATTGTTCGCAATCACGTCATTTACCCGCGAAATAGCGCAAATATCATACCCTAGGACATTTCCTGCTAAACGGTATGACAAGCAACCAGCAGTTAGTCAAGACTTTGTCTGTCAGATATCTAGTTTCAGTTATTGGCAGGAATATCATTTCTTTTGTGATCCCGATCAATGACCAACTTCAGGAAGTACAGGAAAATTAAAACTAACCAGCTATTTTTAGTGTATAGTCCGGACTCTGCCTTATTTGGTCTGTCAAATTAAAGTTAGTACGCCCACAAAACCACTCGGATCCGTGGTCTCCACTCTGTGGTCGTAAGACCCATCGGAACACTGTACCACGGCCTCCAGTCGAGGTTGTTACACAGGAACAGACATCCGGTGTACAGAGGACAGCTGGGCTGGCTTTGGTGTTATAGCATTGGTCACCAGCTACTTGTATACTTCCTACTGGAGTAGAAACATCAGGACGGCGGTAAAATGTAACAATGTTTGCCTCCTCTGGTACCTCACACGTCAGTGTAAACTCACTTCCGGGAACAGCGTACTCTGACGACCCATTTAATGTAACGGCATCTGTAATAATAATTAAAAAAACTTCCGTTTAAGATTTTAGGCTTGAGTGTCCGTGATTATTACTTTTACATGTTGACCAGTATGCCCTTCAGTGATACTTGTGTGATCAAACCATATAGCAACGACTGCAGTTTCCTCAATGAACGTTTATATTAAAAGTATCATGTAAGTTATTTAGTGTATTGCTTAACGGCCCAGCAACGGTGAAGTCAAATCGGGCCAGACAACAAAAACCAGGGCACAATAACAAAATGTAATACACAAAAAGAAATTTAAAAGAAAAAGGTTAAAAACTGTACACATAGGCATACAGCAAAAACTGTCTGATATTATTTAAGAAAAAAATGTCCCACATTTCCATTTTTTGTATAAACCATGCAATTTCACGAAGATTCTCGAAATCTTTGACAAATTCATTGAGTGGTGTTTTTTTTCAAATCGGGCACATCCTAACAATGGTCTCGAATCTGTGTAAGATCGGCACATTCGATCAATAGGGACTGTTGACCCACCAGTGGGGTGAGTTTATCGTTGATGTTATCTGACCATCTGTGTTACCACTTACAAGTGCGTTTGATGTGTAGGTAATATTGTTGTATTTTTCGTTAACAGGCGGATATCGTTTAACATTGCCTTAATAATGCAAAAAAAGGTTTTGATCGTCCTCGAACAAGTAATTGAAATCACTTCGAAAAGTCGCCAACTACATAACCCCTACTCAAGTCGAATTAAGCAGCCTAAGAGACACTGACACAGCAGGAAACGCACCAGGAATCACGAAATGTGGTTTGTTAAGATTAGTACCGTGATTTGGTATGAGACTTTATTGGTATGAATAATAAATGCTCAGTTTGTTTTGAACACAAACAGCCATTAAAAACATATTTTTCAAAATAAGTATTCAATTACTGTTTGTGTTCTAAATTAAGTTAGCTTTGAATAGTATAGTGATTTTAAATATCGTATTCTATTAAAGCTATTTTCAACAAGGGACAAATTAATTTATTACGATTATTAAATAATGGCGGAAATTAGCAAAAAAATCAAACTTCATACAAAGTTTATATTGAATACAGTTTTGCAGACAATTTAAATCAAAATAGAGTTCTTGCCTTGAAACAAAATTGAATAATCTTTGAAACAAAATGATAAGTCGGCGTGCTATATTTCCTATATGTTTATGTTGTCGTGATGAATGGATATGCCAACACCAAGGTAGTAATTGCTGAAACTACCAATATGATGACAGTTAGCATTTCCCTCCAAAATATTCACTATATCTGGAGGAACACACATATTGTTATCATATTGGTAGATTCAACGATTACTACTTTGATGCTGGCTTATAATAATGTATACAAATATCATTTTTTTCAATATTTTAAAACCCGTGAGTATTCTGTAGAAGGCGCACACATTTCATATTAGTGATCAATGAAGGAATCGAAGTTGTGAGGATGTTTACTACAAACCCAGCGCAAAACATCATGTTAGGTCATAAACTATAACATGTGTAAATATATATAAATATATATATATATATGATATCCCGTACAAAGGTCGGTGTGATATATAACATATCAATAATTCATAGCTCAGATAGCTAAGCAGGACAACAAAGTAAGGTGTAGGTAGCACAGTGTGACAACAATATAAGGTGTAGATATCACAGTGTGACAACAAAGTAAGGTGTAGATATCACAGTGTGACAACAAAGTAGGTGTAGATATCACAGTGTGACAACGAAGTAAGGTGTGATATCACTGTGACAACAAAGTAAGGTGTAGATAGCACACTGTGACAACAATATATGGTGTAGATAGCACAGTGTGACAACAATCTATGGTGTAGATAGCACAGTGTGACAACAATATATGGTGTAGATAGCAGTGTGACAACAATCTAAGGTGTAGATAGCACAGTGTGACAACAATATAAGGTGTAGATATCACAGTGTGACAACAAAGTAAGGTGTAGATATCACAGTGTGACAACAAAGTAGGTGTAGATATCACAGTGTGACAACAAAATAAGGTGTAGATATCACAGTGTGACAACAAAGTAAGGTGTAGATATCACAGTGTGACAACAAAGTAAGGTGTAGATATCACAGTGTGACAACAAAGTAAGGTATAGGTAGCACAGTGTGACAACAAAGTAAGGTATAGGTAGCACAGTGTGACAACAAAATAAGGTGTATATATCACAGTGTGAACAACAAAGTAAGGTGTAGATAGCTCAGTATTACAACAATACATGGTGTAGATAGCTTAGTGGGACAATAATATATGGTGTAGATAGCTCAGTGGGACAACAATCTATGGTGTAGAAAGCTCACTTGAACAACAACCTATGGTGTAGATATCTTAGTAGTACAACAATCTATGGTGTAGATAGCTCAGTGGAACAACAATCTATGGTGTAGATAGCTCAGTGGAACAACAATCTATGGTGTAGAAAGCTCACTGCAACAACAATCTTAGTGTAGATAGCTCAGTGGGACAACAATATATGGTGTAGATAGCTCAGCGGGACAACAATATATGGTGTAAATAACTCAGGGGGACAACAATATATGGAGTAGATAGCTCAGTGGAACAACAATCGATGGTGTAGAAAGCTCACTGCAACAACAATCTTAGTGTAGATAGCTCAGTGTTACAACAATCTGTGGTGCTTACAACTAAGTGGGAAAACAATATATGGTGTAAATAACTCAGGGGGACAACAATATATGGAGTAGATAGCTCAGTGTGACAATAATCTGTGGTGTAGATAGCTCAGTGGAACAACAATCGATGGTGTAGAAAGCTCACTGCAACAACAATCAAGTAAGGTGTAGATAGCACAGTGTGACAACAATGTGTGGTGTTTACAACTAAGTGGGACAACAATATATGGTGTAGATACATGTAGCTCAGTGGGACAACAACCCAACCTATGGTGTAGAAGATAGCTCAATGGGACAACAATCCGTTGTGTCGACAACTTAGTGGGACATCAATCTGTGGTTAACATAACTGCTCGGTAGAATACTAATGTATGGTGTAGATAGCTCAGTGGAATAACAATCTGTGGTGTACATAACCGTTGCCTTATCATGGAAAGATTCGGTCTGCTTTGTCCAACTGCATGATCGTAAGAGACGACTATGGTGACACAATTAGGTTTAATATTACGACAATCGTACGCTCAGGTAGAATTTTTCCTTTTTAAGTTAATCAAGTTAAATATGTAAAAAAAAAACCAGGGCAAACCCGAAAGGAGAAACTTAACATATACGGACTTCGCCTCTTTAAACATATAGTGCACTGAAAATGTAGCTCCGTATTTCAGAACATTAGACATACATGCATGTACATGTTGAATTCGATGTATAATATTTTTTAATGCACTCAAACCTACATCATAGTACATGTAATACTCATATATGCGAAGTGTTCGTATAGTTTGTGTTTGTGACACTGCTGGGTTGTGTATGATAATCTATAAAAAGAATACTTGGAAAAGCAAATGTCTACCTTGATAAAGACAGTATACGTACCTATATACGAAAGCGCCGTTATCAGTAAGAAACATCTACTGATCATACCTCCTATGCCCTTCAAATACATGTGTGTTGTCATCTGCTACAGAGCTAATCTTGTTTTTTGTAAAATGTTAAATACTGATTGGGTTTTAAACTTCCTTGTCTGTGTAACCTAGATATGTCCTACATGTGCCACACATACTCGGCTTTTGTAAACATATTTACCCAGGTCGCTGCCTACTTACTCGGCGACGGCAGTGATTTATCCACTTGTGATGTTGATGTCGGTTATATATAGCATACATATTAAGCTTAAAGTAAAAGCATATTTTCTGTATTTTTTTTTATTTTTCTTAAGTTTATTATGAATACAATTACAATGTTGCGGAACTTGAAGAAATTGGCGGCTTCTAACGTCTTTTTACGTTTACGCTCCGATTCCCCTCAATAAGCATTAACAGAGAAAAAATGCATTCATTGGCGAGAAAGGTAATGGCCGCAATTTAATATGTGACATTTAAAAGTTCCCCTCCGACTTTGAATAAGTTAAGGAGAAGCAGAAACTAACATTATTCTACATCTATTCGGGGGTATCATTTACACTGACGACTTAAACATTATGTTGCAACAGCATGTAACTTGCCAAATATCATCATCCTAACTAGGTCTCTTTGTTTATCAGGACGGCGCGTCTAATTACCCTATACCACCCAATACCACCCAATACTACCCAGTTATGAACCAAATACCTCTTCATTACTGTGAAATATCACCTTTGTAGACGTTATTTACTTCCATCTGCCATCTTTTATCGGGAAATATGCGACTTGGTGCCGAAAACATCACCGAATTGCCGTGACTATGACCCAATACTACGGCGGCCAGGGCTCACCCTGGACCTAAAGACTCAGTAGCTAAAAAAGTAGCCATGTTTGAATTTCAGTAGCCATTTTTTTTTAAACAGTGGCCATACTTTCTCGGCCTCCAACCGTTACGGATAGGCCCTCCATTAAATTCATTAAATATTTAATATTTTTTGCAGTGCAACTATTCAATATGATGTTAAATTAAGGAGTACTCTGTTAAATTCATTTCTTTGTTATGCATCATGTTTATAAATTAATTCATAATGTGATATTTTTTTAATCCTTTCAGATTTTATGGCTGTAATTTTAAGAAAATATGATTTAAATTAAAATGCTGAAAATTTCCACCAGAACTTTTTATTTTTCAAAAGAGAGACTTTTTCAGACTTTATCTCATTTCTTGACACAGGAATTGTGAAAAAATCTAGGCTGAAAAGTTTAAATTATAAGATATTATTCGCCTTTAATTCCGTGCCTTCAATCAAAAAATAAAACTAATAAAATCCAAATAAAAAGTAGCCTCAGTGATGCAATATTGATAATTATTTTTCCGTTATTCATGTTTTAAGTAAAAAAAAATACATGAATATATTTAAAAAGATCACACATTTCAAATGTAAATGGCAGTAGAACACATTTGAACGGAAAAGGACGAATTTATAACGGTATTAACAAACCCTTCGAAATAAATCGGGAGCACATATCACTTCGCGCAACTTGGCCTTTCCTGTGCACGTGTCGTCGATTGGCACCTAATACAAGCGATTCTGAATGGTTTGCTGTTCTAAAAACCGCATAACTGCGATGCTAAATAACTTTTCTCGATCACATGAAATTCTAAAACGTCTAACCACGAAGGTACACAGTCAGATACGATAAAGGGCCTACCGTTTGAAGTGATCTGAAAGGCCGAAAATCAGCACTTCGACATGGTGTTTCAAGGCGATACTTACACTTTCTAATCAAGCATATCGGACGTATTTATGCTTTCTACGGTACTGGAAAAGGTAAATGAATACCATGTACACTAATTTAAATATACTGAACCTATAAATTTGTTGGATGCGGTGTTTGAACGAGTTTATTGGATCGACTTACGGCGCCGTCAAATGTACGTGTGCGAGACCACCTATGTGTGACTCGCTTATCAGACTGTTTTCTCAACGTCAAAGGGTCATGTAATTAACTTGACCCGACTGTCCATTATTGCACAAGAATTACAACACTTGTTGCCACCTGAAGCTTGATAATTGACTTTACAACTTAGACAAAAGCATTAATTAACTCGCAGTCGTACAGCGCGCGCTGATCTGTGACGGCCCTGATTATTTTTACGCAATCAGTGTCAGCCACAATACACACGTGAGTTCGAGTAGACGGATCGTTCTCTGGGACAAAGATACAGAGTTTCCCCATTTTTAAAAACTTAGTAGTCAATTTAGTAGCCACATCGAATTTTTAGTAGCCAATAAAAAATAAAAGTAGAGCATGAGCCCTCATTCGGATTGCGTGAGCCCTGCTACCCCATATACCACCAACTACTACCCAATACTACCCCATACGACCCAGTTATGAACCAAATACTTCTTTATTACTGTGAAATATCACATTTCTTGAAGTTATTTACTTCTATATGTCACATCCTATCTGGAATTATGCGATTTGGTGCAGAAAACATCACCGAAATGCCGTGACTAGGGGTTCGACGATTTACAGGAACGGGCAGAAATCTATTAATTATTATATATACATTAATGAATATATATATTAGATACATTTAAGTATCATTATCGGGTACAAGATATATTTGATAAAAGAATTGCAATTACATGATACTATATTAATTCTATTCATGTCATAAAATGGTGTTATTAAGATCATATATATAAATTTAACAGGAAATATTTATAAAATTTGAAATTACTTTTCAAAAATGTTAGTTTTTCAATTTTGTTAAACATAACAGTATCAATTATATAACAATGCTGGAGAAGAACCTTCAGTTAAATTAGATACTCAAATACTATGAAATTCAAAAAGTATATGGATTGTATATGATTCGAAG
>NW_018480071.1:808158-818609 GCF_002113885.1 Mizuhopecten yessoensis | reverse complement strand
AAAAAAGTTTCCCGAATTTTGCCAGTGTCCGATTTTTTTGGGGACATAAAGGACACCCCAATATTGCCAAAAATACATAAAACTAATTTGTTGCAGTTAGTTTTAGGTTTGGCTATTTTTTTACGTAATTTGATTAGCCTATATTGACGTACATGAACATTCTACGTTTTTTTTTTAGTTAAAACAACTATCGATATAATATGTATAAATATAGATTTGTTCCAATATATACTAAAGATACATGGTTGTGAAAAGTAAATCTTCTCTTACTAAATACTCGTCGAATTTATTTAAACAAATTTAAGTATTTAAAAACATCAAGTTATATGAATGCATAACCACGGACTTTATCCAATTCCGTGTACAATATATAATTTTAAAATTAAACTTAGTCCCGTACAATTGAATAGATTCTTGATATATGAAATCCATTTAAAATCAGCGAAATCATTTTCATGTAAATTCAGCATAAGCTTGTACATTATACTAGACACTTTATTTTCACCCGTAATTTGTTTATACCAAAACATTATCATTCTAGATTTAATTTCAATATTCAGAGGGTACCTACCCGTTTCACCATATACCATTATATTTGCTGCGGAGCTACGTATGTTTAAAATTCTTTTACAAAACCGTACATGTAATTTCTCAATCATATTGGTATTATTACTGGATATATTTTCAAACCCGAAAACTTCTGAGGAGTACAAAAGGATTGGGAATATTAATACACCAAACAATTTTAATGGTAGGTCAATTGGTAAAATAATATTTCTTATTTTTTTTTTATGTAATGCATACATTGCTTTTTGAGCCTGTTCAACAAGTTTTTTTCTTGCTTTACAGAAACTGCCATTATAATGAAACAGCAGTCCTAGAAACGAGTAGCTGTCATGTGTTTGCAACTCTTCACCAAAAAGAGTAAAACGAATATTTTATGCAATTACTTTTCCTTTTTTTCAAAGATAACAACTTTAGTTTTATTGAGATTAACTTTAAGTTTCCAAATAGTACAGTAAGTAAAGCATTCTGTAGACCTTTAGCTGTTTCTGACATAACAATTAACTGTGTCATCTGCTTAAAGGACGTTGAACTAACAGAAAAGATAAACTTTGGCAGAATGAAAATCTTTATTATAATTATCGGGCAAATATAATCAACAATGAACTTTAAATTTAAATTCTATAATTATTTAATTTTTGAGCTCAGTGTAGTACGTGGAGCTATATCGGCTCCTGTATTGGAAACTATAAATGTATTCACTTTATCTTTAGCTACATGTAACAGTAACACATGTCCGACCGTGGTTAACTGTATCGATTTTTTTTTATATATTTACTTCTTTAAAAAGTGTCATTAAATTAAAGATGGTATGCTGGTTTTTTTCAACGCACATAGAAGTAGACACGTGTGTACAGGAAGTACTGTGACGTATAATTAAGGTTAAATATAGCAAAGGGTATTTCCGTGTGAACCGAAACCGGAAGATGCCTAACGTTTCTTCTATGCAGGTAATTATTTACAAAGATGTACTTCCTTGTAACAGTACACCTATTTTACATTAAGTAACATTTTTATTCCATATTACACATGTTACAATATACTAATAGCGGGACAATGTCATCCAAAATAGCAATTTGAGAATTTTTTTACTTTCGTTTTGGATTCCTACGTTCAACTTCAGGCACACTTGTAATAAGAATTAATTGAATATCCAGTGGGTTTTTTTTGTAATCGAAGGGAAATACTCGTCCCCTTTAAATATTTATATCTGTCTAATACAATAGTACCAGTATATAGTACGTAGTAGTGTGCTTCCACGAAGGATTAAATCTGTGAACCCCAGCTTCCCAATCCCCCTCTCTGGATCTACTGATTGAGCTAAAGGGAAATTCCCTACAGCATGAAGCTTATTTTAAGAAGGCGACCATAATCCTATGTACAACTAAAATCTGACACATAAACGATTGGAGGACTATTTCTAATAAATTGATGTTACTACACAATAACCCTCACAAACCCAAGATGGACACTGATAGACTAGCTACCTGGTCGCTAACAACAACCCAGTCCATATCTGCTTCATTCCCGCGTCTGTTTTCTACATATGTAGGTCATACCCCTGAAGAAAACATTTTGGTTCCCCGGATCTGGTCCAGTATTTGAAACAATTGTTGGCTAAGGGGTACAGACATTTGGTAAGCCGATCGTTTCAGTACCAAGTTGTTTCAAAACGTGTAAAAGCCTTTCTAATTCTAGCCAGACAATCTAAAAATTTATCTACCTGAGGTCACCAATAATCAACATAGTCCAGTTCCGCAACAGAAATATAAACATACCAAATTATTGTCATCAGCGATATACACTTAAACATTTTTTTTATCAATTTGTTTAAAGGTAATTTATACAGCAGTTAATTTAAGAGAATAAGCATCTATTAGAATGTGTCAACATTTTAAAGTAACAACATGCTAAAATAATGTTTACGCTGAGCCTCGCCTGGTTTTTGGTCAAATGTTATACATAGAGAATAATACATACCTTTTTCCATAACACACCCAGTATCAACCCTCGACCAATATCAGCCCTCAGGCTGATATTGCAGTCTCGGGTTGATACTGGGTGTGATATGGAAAATAGTTTTATTCTGTTTATAACATACTTGCTAATAAAAGCTACCATCTTATGATCAAAAGGGGTGTGATACAGGTTTTGCTGGCTGATACATGTTTTGGGGTGTGATACAGCGGGGGTTGATACAGGTTTTGGGGTGTGATACGGCGGGGGGTTGATACAGGTTTTGCTGGCTGATACAGGTTTTGGGGTGTGATACGGCGGTGGTTAATACAGGTTTTGGGATGTGATATGGCGGTGGTTGATACAGGGTTTGGGGTGTGATACGGCGGTGGTTGATCCAGGTTTTGGGGTGTGATACGGCGGTGGTTAATACAGGTTTTGGGGTGTGATACGGCGGTGGTTGATACCGGTTTTGGGGTGTGATACGGCGGTGGTCGATACAGGTTTTGGGGTGTGATACGGCAGTGGTTGATACGGGTTTTGGGGTGTGATACGGCGGTGGTTGATACAGGTTTTGGGTGTGTGATACGGCGGTGGTTGATACAGGTTTTGGGGTGTGATACGGCGGTGGTTGATACAGGTTTTGGGGTGTGATATGGCGGTGGTTGATACAAGTTTTGGGGGTGTGATACGGCGGTGGTTGATTCAGGTTTTGGGGTGTGATACGGCAGTGGTTGATACGGGTTTTGGGGTGTGATACGGCGAGGGCTGATATGGGTTAGAGCAATTGTGTCGAAAAAACCCATATTTATTAGTAAGTATGTAAAAAAATTGTATATCAAACCATATAAACAGTATCTGTTGTATTCATTCTTTAACCAATTATTCTATTAATAAATGCATTTCAATTTTGCAGGGATTTTGTTGCCTGGATGAAACAGATTTTGGCAAGAGTTATTAATGTTTTGCCTGATGTGTAACAACTTCAGAGATTGGACTAAGTAAAGATGGTGAAAATTCATGTGACATTGTTAATGAAGATATGACTTGATTATGGTGAAGATGTTGATGAAGATGTGACTTATAGAGGCGATGGAGATTGATCTAATATGTTGTTGATGAAGATGTGACTTAATTGAAGTGATGAAGATTTCATCTGATAAAATTATATTTATGAAGATGAGACTTGTGAAAACTGTAAGATATGAATGAATGAAATTTTGAAAACATCATATTAACTTGACAAAGACAAGTGTGAAAGTCTTCTTTTAGAAGTTTTAAACGCAGCAGAAAATATGGCGTCATTTTCCTGCAAGTACAGCACAGCAGCAGAGATAGAGACTCTGGATTTTGTTGAGTGTATAGAGATAATGGAGGAGAATGGCCTCCCTTACAGGGGTACAGAGGAAGTAGAAGATCTAAGGAAAACCATCTTCAACCTTTTACCAAAACCAGCTGAGAGTGTTTCCGAAACAGAAAAGGGATTAAACCTTGATGACAGCACAGATTCCGAAACCAAAGAAAAATCTGATGAAAATACGCTTTCTGAAATGGAACATAAACAGAAGGAAAATATTGTTTTGGCTTTTGACCCAAAACCTGCTGGCAGTACAGTTTCTGAAATGGAATCAAGTCAAAATAAAAATACAGATTCTGAAATGAAAGAAAAATCTGAGGATGATACTGTTTCAGAAATTGAATTAAGTCTAAATAAAGATACAGATTCTGAAACAGAAGCCAAATCTAGATCTAGAGAACATACAGTTTCTGAAATGGAATCAAGTCTAAATGAAAATACAGATTCTGAAATGAAAGAAAAGTCTGAGGAGCATACTGTTTCAGAAATTGAATTAAGTCTAAATAAAGATACAGATTCTGAAACAGAAGCCAAATCTGAGGAACATACAGTTTCTGAAATGGAATTAAGTCTAAATAAAGATACAGATTCTGAAACAGAAGCCAAATCTGAAGAACATACAGTTTCTGAAATGGAAGAGGGAAGTGATGAAAAGGTAGTTTCTGGTAAAGAACCAAAATCTGATGAAAGTACAGTTTCTGAGATGGAACCAAATCTAGATGACAATACATTTTCTGAAATGGAAACAGACTTTGAAACACCAAAGGAACCTTTTTCAGTGGAGGAAAGTAGAGAAATGGTAGGTTTAACTTTAAATCACTAATATTTCCCTATTGTTTTTATATTTTTGTTTCTTAAAACTGACAAATATCCCATATCAAATATTTGGTTTGGTTTGGTTGGTTTGTGCTTTACATCCTATGAACAGCTATGGTCATATAATGATTAGCCAGGTTTTTGGTGTTAAATGAAAACCGGAGTACCTGAAGAAAAAACAAGGACCTGCGATTAGTGCCTGGCAATTAACCCATGTATGACCGAGCCTGTGACAGAGTGGTGGAGGGCTAGTGATTGTAGATGGTCAGATGCCTTAACCACTCGGCTACTGCAGTCGCTTTATCAAATAACATTGACGATACAAGGAGGTATGGAAGAAATTCAAGACCTATATCCTTATACTTAAAAATATTATAAAACGTGAATTAAAACAAAGGTCTGGGATCTTGATTTCGTATTTATAATCTGGAGTACCAAAATTAAGGTTCTGTGTAGGTAGATGTGGCGTATGACTTTTAGCAATCCTGGCACACATATGTCGTCTGTGTGTTTAGTATCCAGCTTTAACTTTTTCTTTAATGACTTCTTCTTCAAAACCATGAAGTTATGGATTCTTGATATTTAGCTCATAGCTCCCTGATTGCCATAGAGGGCAATACAATCTTTTAATTTGAGAAATTGTATGTAATTAATGAAAGAGCAAGAGACCTACATGCATGATTAGTCTGGAACTTGCTGGCTATAAATATTAAACCAGAACATGCAAGGTCTGGTGTCAAATATGAGCACACGTACCTTAACTTATTCCTTTTTTTATGACATTATACAAATGTAGGACAGTATATGGGTTTCCATTCAACACATCCTGGAAATGATTCAGCTTCCATGATAAATATTGTACATATGTAGTTTTCTCTTATTACATCTATTTGATACAAACGGTTCTAATTACGACCCTATGTTTTACAATGAATCAGTTACAAACTACATGGTATGTGACAGTTTCTCCTACCCTGGACATGCATGTCCTCACTTCTCCTGTGTGGAAAAGATCAGCTTGTCAGCCTCTAGGGCATCCTCGATATCCAGGGGCTATGTTCACTTTCGCTTTCTGCTCCCCTGGAATATGTCATAGCAAAATTGAAGGCACAAAGATAGCTGTTTGATTGGTCTCAGGTAAACAACACTGACCAATTGCTAGGCTAATACCTGTCTTTTAAAGATTACAGAGGAGAGACGCCCGACATCAAAGCCTGTCAATTTTTACCATTATGTGACCACAAGATTCTTTTGATGTACATCAAAGGATCGATCTAGCCTTCTTGTCTCATCAACAGGCTGGCGTACACTGAGCCTTCAATTTTGCTATGACATATTCCAGGGGTGCAGAGAAAGTGGATGCCTCTAGGGGGAGATAGCCTCGTGCAGAAAGGCCCAATGGAAGTCATAACAATTTGACAGTAGCAGACCATGGGCGACAAGTTTGGATTTGCTGGATAAACATGCAATCACTGCTTGTGTTTAAGATTGGAGAAAAACAATCATCCCCTACCTTGAGGGTGTGACAGAGAAAAGTCCTACCCTCAGTATGATATTCTGGAACATCTTACAGCAGAGCGTCGCGTAAGACAATCAAAAACATCATCCCTCGGATTCTATTAGTCTCACCCTGGGGTCGAGATGGGGATTTCCCAGTCAAAACAATTGTATTAGATCGCATCAACAAGACATTGAGCCAGTAATCTCAATATTTCATGTATATGAAAAGATCCAAAGGGAAAGAGAAAAAAAGAATCATTCACCCCTGGAAGTGAGATGGATAATCTCAACCCTCAATGAAAGATTCATAAGTTTGAAAACACTAGGCAAGTTCATATTTTCCTATCTCACCCTCAAGGGTTTACAAAATTCTATAAATCTTGTTTTGCCCTTTGCAACTTCACTTGTATCATTTTTTCTTGTTTATTTATAATTTTCATGATAGCTGGCTAATTACACTGCCACAAATTATCTGTTCATCGATCAGGTCACAGTCAGTATATCTGGTATTGTTTTGATTACAGGTAAGCAAGCCTTCATCTCCAGAACTTATGGAGGAGGAGGAGGAGGAGGAAGATTTTCATCCAAAGGTTAAGGATAATATCAGTGGGAAAAATCAGCCAGTCCAGGCGACTAAGACATTTGGAGTTCCCCTTGAGGAGCTAGTGGACAGAGCCCCTCCTGGATCAACTGTACCCGTCTTTGTGTCCAAGGTGTTGGATTACATCATCAGCAGAGGTATAGTGATAAATGCTGGTACATATATAATATTCTCTCATTTCCGTGCGTGTAAGAGATGGAGCATTCAGGGTAAGAACGGGGTGTAGGAGATTTCTAACTTACACCCCATTTCACGTGATATGTTGACACAATGGCTGAACAATGACGTGACGTGAGATTTGGAAAACTTTGATGCCGCAATGCGGAAAAGGTGACGTGATGACATTAAAACCTTTTCCGACACATTGATTGAACTCTTAAGAAAGATGAAGTTATTTACTGCGTTAACTTTGTTTTCGGGGAAATTTTTGTATTTTCAAAATGGTATTCAGTCCAAACGTTTCTGACCTTATCCTGGTAGTTGTAATGAGAGCAGAGTACTCCTTCATGCCCAAAGGTGTAGGATAGGGAAATCCCAGCCTTGGGATCCCAGCCTTGGGATTTTCAAATTTGGCAAAACCCTCAGAAAAGCCTCTGGTTTTACCAAATTTAAAAACTCCTCGGGTAGAATTTCCCTATCCTACACTGGGCTTGAAAGAATCTTATAATAAGTATGTATCGTATAACTGGATTTTTAAGTTAGGATGATATTTTCGTGATTTTGCGGTTCAATAGTTGTAATCGTGAAAATATGATCTGCTGAAAAATGTGATGGTTTTGTTTGTGGGTCATTAAAGTGATATTTGAGGTTTGATTTGTCTGAAACGTGTTGAACTGGAACTTCAATGTAGACGACATCTGCAGAATGAGGGCGCGCCCGGCAGATATGGGTTGGTCAGAGATATGGCCTATATATATACACATCTAAGGCAGTATCACACATGCTAAACAACCCATATATGTATGGACAAGTGTATGATAAAAGTTAATAAAACTTGTATCGGAATTGTTGGGAAATAAATAAAATGTGTAGTTGTTAATTAAGTGTATTATATGTATATGTCTGTGTGTTCAAATGAAAGGTTCGTTATTCAAAGATTGACAAACAAAAAATTGACCAATCATAGGACCGTAAATGATCATTGCAATTAACAATAGATTGTGTCTTAATGATGATATTAATTAATTCAATATTAATTATAAAAATCCTTTGAAATTTTGTTGTAAATATTATATATTTTATGTCGACCACATGTGAGATGAGTCCTTGACTCAATGTGTTATCAAATTTAAATAAAGTCTATTATTATTATTATTATTTAAATATAAGTGTATAATATTTTCTATATACAGGGTACAATGAACACCTGTTTGTCAGAAAGGGACCGAAACATGTGGTAGAGAAGCTGAAGAGTTCCTTTGATACTTATGGTGATGCTGAGCTAGAACAGGATACAGACATCTTAGCAATCGGACAGTTACTTAAAGAGTTTCTTCAGGAGCTTCCGAAACCTATCTTTCCAGCTGAAGTTATTCCGGACTTGGAACAGCCCGTGGACGATGGTTAATAAATATAAACTTCTTTTTACTTTACAACAGTTATGAAACAAGTTATATGACCTATATAAATCACGATGGTAACGATATTACTTAAATATTTTGTAAATAACAGACTAATAAAACTATGTCTTTTTAGTTGTCGGGGAATAGACAAAAATAATAATATACAGGATGAAGTATAATATATAAAATTATCAGGTTTTCCTCATAAAAATTTAACAAGCTTTAGTTAGCTAAACATCATGACAACATAACACTACTGATTGGAGAGTCTTTCTTGTTATTAGTTAGTAACTTGATTGAACACCCATGCTAACCATTTGTCTAATTCCTGGACAATTACGAAGACATACTATTCTCTTACCCTGGACAGGTGCATCCGCACTTTAACCGGTGTGAGATTTCCTTGTCTAACGTTAACCCTAGGGTCCTTGACTCAGGATTCCCCTATTCATTACAATGGCTTGACGTCACTTCAACAATACAATGACGTCACGTCAACAATCCATCAACGTCACGTCAACCCTGAATTTAGCATGTAACATTATCATTATGATACACAATGGGAGAACAGGGTAAGAGAAAAAGAATCATTCACCCCCTTGTGGGTGAGAGATTCTATTAGTCTTATTTGTCTGTTATTTACACGAAAAATAAGTAATTGCTTTATTTGTTTGTTCATTACAAGTTAATTAAGTGGTGTAATTTGTCTATGTTTCTATTATCTACAAATTAATTACGAATAATTTTATTTGTTATCAGATGATGAGTTGGGAGGAGGCTATCATCTAGCTACGGCTATGCTGGTCCTACCCCAAAGTCACTGGCATCTCCTGCAGTTCCTGTCTAAGTCCATACAGCACATCGTCATGCCAGGGCAGTCCCTGTCAACGATAGCTGGGGCCATTGTTCCTGTCCTGACAAGGTCAGTGTTTGTCTCTGTAACAGTCTTAGTTCAATTTATCATTGAGCCTCTTACACCAGTTAATGTTATAAGTCCTGTGCTGATACTAAGACAGGAGACGTTTAGGTTCGAACATCTTCTTCCCGTCTCTCTGTCAGTCTTTTTCATAATAATAATAGTAATTTGAGGTTCTTATATATATGGCTTTATCACAATCTAGTTTGTAGGTTGTCTCAAAGCGGTTCACAAATTATTATCCGTGGTTATAGGGTCATTGCAACCAGCCAACAAATTTCTCTACTCCCTGGGTAGCATACAGCTGGTGCTGCCATTTCTGCGCTCACAGCTAGCATTCAACAATTCTAGCACTGCCCAACCACATACTCATTTACAGCTGAGTAGACTGGAACAAGCAGAGTAAAGTATATTGTTCAAAGATACAACACAGTGCCGTGCTGTGACTCAAACCTGAAACCCGGGCCATCAGTCATGAGCCCATGCAGCATCCTACCACTAGACAATGTCACATTGCCATGGGCATATTTCATATACTGATTGAGTCTACTTTTGCGAATTCTGTATGCGAGTACCTATTGGTACAGTAGAGTTTGGCATACATGCTATGATGCCCCTCTAATAAAGGAGTGTGGGCCTTAGTTCACTGTGCATCCAAGTGCTTTGTCTGGGCATGCATAATATGCTGTTGTCACATACAGCCAACGTGTATGAGAGTACCTATTGGTATGGTAGAGTTTGGCATACATGCTATGATGCCCCTCTAATAAAGGATTGTGGGCCTTAGTTCACTGTGCATCCAAGTGCTTTGTCTGGGCATGTATAATATACTTTTGTCACATACAGCTGACGTGTATGAGAGTACCTATTGGTATGGTAGAGCTTGACATATATATATACATGGATATATACAGGCCTTTTTTAGGACCAAATATGGGTAAATTCCCCTCTCCAATTTTGGCATTTTTTCCCCTATTTCAGTTGAAAATCACCCTATTTGTAACTAAAATACTACCACATGAAGGTATCTGTCTGGGTTCTATTTGTTTTTACTTTTCATCGGTTCGACATTTTCCCTGTGTAAATGTTGTTATTGCCAATATTTTGCAACACTGTTTACACTGGTCAATTTGAAGCATCTATAATGAACAAATCAAAAATTAGAAATGCCATTCATGC
>NW_018480071.1:802388-807929 GCF_002113885.1 Mizuhopecten yessoensis | reverse complement strand
CCCCCCCCAACTCATACTCTCTGCTTGGCTCCGGCCAGCAGCTAACCTTCCCTCTGGTGAGTCATGCGCCTGCAGTGCATATTTTCCCCTGTTTCAAAGAAAGGTACTAATTTGCTATTCCTGCATTAATTCCTGATATGTACGTATTAAGATTGATGTTATGATACCCTGCTTTGATGAAGAGTTATGGTCCTTTGTTTACCTGCATTCGTTGTTCGGGGCATATCTTATATACTGTGTCACCCAGAACTGCCATATGTTGTATGTGAGCACCTATTTGGATGGCAGGGTTCAACCCACTATATTTTAATTTATTATACCACATCTAGAGTTATGGCCCTTTGTTCACCATGCCATTGTTAGGTCAGGTATATATCATACTATGTCACCTACAGCTAACAAATTTCGTATGTGAGAATACCACTTGAAATAGTAGCTCAACGATATCCTACAGACACACAAATATGTTGGCATCCGAATTAAAACCATGTCATCCATTGAATAAGACACTAGATCAGGGGAAGTACAGCTCAGCAATATCTCATACTTGCTGACTCTCCCTTTTCTGAAGGGAGACTCTTGATTGTTGACCTTGAAATTGAATATATTCAGTCTGTAAATTAGCTTAACTATGCTTGTATTCTGAGACTGAATGAGTTCATCTAAAAGAACAATTCAAAAGATGCCATTCTTACATGTAACAGGAGAGGAAAAATGCGCAGCCAGACTGGGGTTCGAACCCGGGACTCTCTGAACTCCAGACGGACACTCTACCAATTGAGCTATCTGGTCGCCAACGATCATCCCAGTCCGGTTCAGCTACATTCCTCACTCCTTTTTCTAAGTCTTCACCCCCAAAGATATAACTATTTACAACCGATGTTCGGGTATTCCTTTGCCAGGCATACTCACTTACACCAAATGCTTGAAGGGTTGGTCACAGGCACCACTGTAACAGGAGAGGAAAATGCACAGCCAGACCGGAGTTTGAACCCGGGACCTTTCGAACTCTAGACAGAGGCTCTACTAATTGAGCTTTCTGGTCGCCGATGATCGACCCAGTCCAGTTCAGCTACATTAAAAGTATTACTTTTTACCAAGTGGTGTATACACACACACATACATATTTTTTTTTTAATTTTGAGCATGCTGATCATGAATCTCCCCAATATATGATACCTTGTTTGTATTGTATGTATGTTTGTTAATTATGTAATATCTATGTTTAATATAGGCCACAGGTTACGGCTAGGTCCCGGATTGGAACGATTCTAACCAGGGCTTTGGTTTCGTGCATTGTCAATACAGAGGACATCTTTAAAGTGGATAAAGAAACAGTAAGTATGATCAGGGCTCCGATAGTCAAAGCTTATGTAACAGAGGTCATTATTTTTTCAATGCCTCCGCTAGGAGTCGAACCCGAGAACTCTGGCTTACTAGTCTTACACTCTAACAAATGAGCTAAAGAGAAATTCTCCCTAGCCGAGTCAATAGGAAGCGGCTAGTATTTTATCAAGGTGACATACTCCACTTCCAGGAAAGAGATCGTCCCGAGTTTTCCAGGGGTCATAGCAATTCCTTTGCAAGTTTTGCTGAGTATTTTGTCAAATCTTCAGGATCTCTACGTGGGCGCCAATATAGCAGAGGTCTTTTTTTTCTCAATGCCTCCGGCAAGAGTCGAACCTGGGACCTCTGGCTTACTAGTCTTACACTCTACCGAATGAGCTAAAGAGAAATTCTCCCTAGCTGAGTCGGTAAGAAGTGGCTAGTATTTTACTAGGGTGATATACTCCCTAGCCGAGTCGGTGAGAAGTGGCTAGTATTTTACCAGGGTGACACTTAATAAGCTTATTAGTTAACACAGATTTACAACTTTTTTAGCAACAGTCACTCTATGTCCAAGCGTTCGGACTTGGCCCTACATCAGGCACTGAATGGTCCTCTCACTTATGTCGTATCCATATATTAAAACAGGAAATTACCACACTTGTTAATAATTGTGCAAACTTCCTGTTTACAAATATCGAGGTGACATGGGCGAGTACCATTCAGTCCCCGACGTAGGGCTAAACCTGAAAAGTATTATGTTTCCTGCAGGATCTTTGTGATAGACAGTTGTTTTCATCTTATATATATAATCTGCATTAAATAATCTCTGAAACCTGTATCAAACAGACTTTTTGTTAAGTATGACCATCTGGGTAAATTTCTTTATTATATTAAAAAAACTGTAATCAAATGGTTGCAAATCCAAACTTTTATGTAAATATATAACGTACCTTGCTATTCAATGCTTATCTACATCATTGGTGGTCGTGTGGCTTATGTAAATATATAACGTTCCTTGCTATTCAATACTTATCTACATCATGGGTAGTCGGATGGCTTATGTAAATATATAAGGTACCTTGCGATTCAATACTTATCTACATCATGGGTAGTCGGGTGGCTTATGTAAGTATATAACGTACCTTGCTATTCAATGCTTATCTACATCATGGGTGGTCGGGTGGCTTATGTAAATATATAAGGTAGGTAGCTTGCTATTCAATTCTTATCTATATCATGGGTGGTCGGGTGGCTTATGTAAATATATAAGGTAGGTAGCTTGCTATTCAATTCTTATCTATATCATGGGTGGTCGGGTGGCTTATGTAAATATATAAGGTACCTTATTGCTATTCAATACTTATCTACGTCATGGGTTGTCGGTAGGCTTATGTAGATATATAACGTACCTTGCTATTCATTACTTATCTACATCACGGGTAGTCGGGTGGCCTATGTAAATATATAACATACCTTGCTATTAAATACTTATCTACATCATGGGTGGTCGGGTTGCTTATGTAAATATATAACGTACCTTGCTATACAATACTTATCTACATCATGGGTGGTCGGATGGCTTATGTAAATATATAGCGTACCTTGCTATTCAATACTTATCTACATCATGGGTTGTCGGTAGGCTTATGTAAATATATAACGTACCTTGCTATTCAATGCTTATCTACACCATGGGTGGTCGGGTGGCTTATGTAAATATATAACCTACCTTGCTATTCAATACTTATCTACGTCATGGGTTGTCGGTAGGCTTATGTAAATATATAACGTACCTTGCTATACAATACTTATCTACATCATGGGTGGTCGGGTTGCTTATGTAAATATATAAGGTACCTTGCTATTTAATACTTATCTACATCATGGGTGGTGGGGTGGCTTATGTAAATATATAAGGTACCTTGCGATTCAATACTTATCTACATCATGGGTAGTCGGGTGGCTTATGTAAGTATATAACGTACCTTGCTATTCAATGCTTATCTACACCATGGGTGGTCGGGTGGCTTATGTAAATATATAACCTACCTTGCTATTCAATACTTATCTACGTCATGGGTGGTCGGGTTGCTTATGTAAATATATAACGTACCTTGCTATTCAATGCTTATCTACACCATGGGTGGTCGGGTGGCTTATGTAAATATATAACCTACCTTGCTATTCAATACTGATCTACATCATGGGTAGTCGGATGGCTTATGTAAATATATAAGGTCCCTTTCTATTCAATACTTATCTACATCATGGGTAGTCGGGTGGCTTATGTAAATATATAACGTACCTTACTATTCAATACTTATCTACATCATGGGTAGTCGGGTGGCTTATGTAAATATATAAGGTACCTAGCTTGCTATTCAATTCTTATCTATATCATGGGTGGTCGGGTGGCTTATGTAAATATATAAGGTACCTTGCGATTCAATACTTATCTACATCATGGGTAGTCGGGTGGCTTATGTAAATATATAAGGTACCTTGCGATTCAATACTTATCTACATCATGGGTAGTCGGCTGGCTTATGTAAATATATAACGTACCTTGCTATTCAATACTTATCTACGTCATGGGTGGTCGGGTTGCTTATGTAAATATATAACGTACCTTGCTATTCAATGCTTATCTACATCATTGGTGGTCGTGTGGCTTATGTAAATATATAACGTACCTTACTATTCAATACTTATCTACATCATGGGTAGTCGGATGGCTTATGTAAATATATAAGGTACCTTGCTATTTAATACTTATCTACATCATGGGTGGTGGGGTGGCTTATGTAAATATATAAGGTACCTAGCTTGCTATTCAATTCTTATCTATATCATGGGTGGTCGGGTGGCTTATGTAAATATATAAGGTACCTTGCGATTCAATACTTATCTACATCATGGGTAGTCGGATGGCTTATGTAAATATATAAGGTCCCTTTCTATTCAATACTTATCTACATCATGGGTAGTCGGGTGGCTTATGTAAATATATAAGGTACCTAGCTTGCTATTCAATTCTTATCTATATCATGGGTGGTCGGGTGGCTTATGTAAAGATATAACATACCTTGCTATTCAATACTTATCTACATCATGGGTAGTCGGGTGGCGGATTGGATAACACACTCGCCTTTCACCTAAGTGGCAGGGGTTTGATTACACACACAGGGAGATATTACCCAGGTGGCATAGAACTAGTAGTTAGCACCTGATATGGCCGCTCCTGTGAAATCCTCAAAATTGTATATTCTAATTGTAGTAATTGTATATCTATGTAATGTAAAGCGCTTTAGAGTGGCTTATGTTAGCTAGATAGGGCTCTGTATCAAATGCCATATATTATTATTATTATAGTTTTAAGCTTTAAATTTCAATAAAAAAAATCATTACACAAGTTAAAATTTTAGAATTTACTTCTGAACCTTAAATGAGCTATTAATTGGACATAAGAAATGATATTAAATGAACAATGTATTTTTAGACCAAGGAATCCTTGAAGAAGTCTGAGAGGACACAGATGGCATTTCAGATTGAACATATGGCAATAAAACGTGGACGGTTTCGCCGGCCCAAGTTTACAACAACACAGCCCGTTCAAGGTACAGGTTTAGTAAAATTGATGTAGTTGAGGCTAAAGGTGATGATGTAAAGGTACTGCTTGGAAACCTGTGGAAACTTGTGGGTCCTTATGTCACACAAATGCATATATAACATGACTTCTGTTAACGTTTTACCCAAGGGGCAAATTTTGAGGGGTTAAATTCTGCGTCATTTACATTATAGATAACAATAAAGAAGGGTTGAAATTTGTCATCATTTACATTATATTCTTAGAGGCCACAATTTACTACACACCTAAACCATAGAGGCCACAATATGTAATATACTTCACTCATTCCATAGAGGCAACACTATAGCACACTAACTCTGTAGAGGCCACAATACGTTACAACACTATGGCACACTAACTCTGTAGAGGCCACAATACGTTACACTAATTCTATAGAGGCCACAATACACTACACTCATTCTGTAGAGGCCACAATACACTACACTAATTCTGTAGAGGCCACAGTACGCTACACTAATTCTGTAGAGGCCACAATACGCTACACTAATTCTGTAGAAGCCACAATACGCTACACTTATTCTGTAGAGGCCACAGTACGCTACACTAATTCTGTAGAGGCCACA
>NW_018480071.1:800792-801250 GCF_002113885.1 Mizuhopecten yessoensis | reverse complement strand
TTACGTAACTCGTCGGGTAAGGGCGGGGGTGTGAAAATCCAGGTGAAGGGGAGCTATAGGCAAACGAATGCAAATAACAAATACTATTCATTACGGTCAAACAGTATCGCATATCGGCTCTGTGTGTCAGGCACTGGTCAGGTAAAACTCTGGACACTCATAAAATTGTTATTTACCTGTTCTGTTACCTTGGAACAAAACCCATTCTTGACAGCCTAACGGTCGCTGTAATACTGTGTAACACGCATTGTAAAATTGTATAATCTTGATTACTGTGATGAGAAATTACAGATATATACACAGTGTACATTATCGCATACAAGACAAGCCTTCCGTATTTTTGTCATTCCGTAATTTTGATCTACAAATGATACCAAATCGCACAGTTGTGCGGAGAGAAGCGCACAACAGGGCGAACGATTGATAAATCGCACAGTTGTACGCACCATTGTACTACG
>NW_018480071.1:772814-800754 GCF_002113885.1 Mizuhopecten yessoensis | reverse complement strand
TTTACCCTTATTCCATAGAGGCCACAGTATTCTACACTTATTCCAGAGAGGCCAGTCTACTACCCTTTTTCCATAGAGGCCACAGTATTTTACCCTTATTCCATAGAGGCCACAGTATTTTACCCTTATGCCATAGAGGCCACAGTATTCTAAACTTATTCCATAGAGGCCACAGTATTCTACACTTATTCCATAGAGGCCACAGTATTCTACACTTATTCCATAGAGGCCACAGTATTCTACACTTATTCCATTGAGGCCACAGTATTCTACACTTATTCCATAGAGGCCACAGTTTACTACACTAATTCCATAGAGAACAAAGTATACTTCACTTATTTCATAGAGAACACAGTATACTACACTTATTCCATAGAGAACACAGTATACTACACTTATTCCATAGAGGCCACAGTAGTTTACCCTTATTCCATAGAGGCCACTGTATTCTAAACTTATTCCATAGAGGCCACAGTATTCTACACTTATTACATAGAGGCCACAGTATTCTACACTTATTACATAGAGGCCACAGTATTCTAAACCTATTCCATAGAGAACACAGTATACTTCACTTATTCCATAGAGAACACAGTATACTACACTTATATCATAGAGATCACTGTATACTTCACTTATTCCATAGAGGTCACAGTATTTTATACTTATATCATAGAGGCCACATTATTTTCCCCTTATTCCATAGAGGCCATAGTATTCTACACTTTTTCCATAGTTGCCACAGTATTTTACACTTATTCCATAGATGCCATTGTATTTTACACTTATTAAGAATTAAGCCACAGTATATTACACTTATTCCATAGATACCATAGTATTTTACACTTATTCCTAAGAGGCCACAGTATGCTACACTTATGTCAGAGGTTATGATATGCAGGTACTACACTTATTGGACATAGGTCTCAAAATAAACTACATATGTTCTTAACAGAGTTATAAAATACTACCTTGATTGATCTCTTGATTGAAATTAAAAGGATTGAAGTTTCAATGCCCAAGGAATAATATTTTATGAACAATTTGTAGATTGTCTTATCATGGGTACAGTTACAGTTACATTAAGATTATGAGGTGTATTAAAGTGTTCAGTATTTAAAACGCTGTGTTGATTCTTACAGGACCATCTGGAGGCAGCGTTCAAACCAAACAATCAGAAGGAAGTAGTGATGGAGCTCCAATAGTTATTGATGATGACAATAATGATGACAGCAATACTGGCACGGGACGACTTTCAGAACTCTGGAAATTCTTGAGGGAGGGTTCATCTGCAGACTTTAAAAGAATGATAGAAACACCTGAATATAGTTTACCTAAGAAAAAACATGTACAGATCTATGAAGATGTAATAGTTGTCGATGATCAAGAAAAGGATAAACATGTTCACACTGACGAAGAAGCAGAAATCCTGGAATTTTCAGATGATAGTAGTACATCATCTCAAGATACAGACACATCAATGGAGGTTCATACTCCAACGGTTGGTGAGCAGGCTACCAAGGCAACTGTAGACCATATCCCTGTTATGACAGCAGAACTAGCAGCAGGGCCCAGCGAGGTCAGATACAGAGAAAAAAGGTTTGAGGCACATGGCCCCGTGCCTTGCAGCTTTACAACAAGCTCAACAATTTTTGATAAGTTATTTAACAGAAGAACACTTAGATCAAGCCCCTTAGATTTTGTACAAAGCAGAAGAAGTACTAGCAGTGACAAGGTAGGTAACCTGGATACGGACTCTGATATAATTATCTTGCCTACTTTGCAAGATGATATAGAAATAACAAGGGTTGAACCGCCTCCTATCCCACTTCCAAGCAGTGCATCAACAGTTGTGTCTGAATCTAGCTTTGGCAATTTTTCACAAATTATTTCTGACAATGACAACTTCTTGAAAACTGTTGCTGGTTCTGATGACGTGTCAACAACAATTACTGGCCCTGGAAATATAACACAAGTCATGGCTGAACCTCATGATGTACCAAAAGATGTCACTGGTATCAATGATGTGTCGAAAACTGTTGCTGTGCCAGGAAATGAATCACAAATTGTGCTTGGCACTCATGATGAACCAAAATATGTGCCTCCAGGCATCCATGGTATGTTCAAACACGTCCCTGAACCTGATGATGTAGCAAAAACTGATGCTGGACTCGGCAATGAATCAGAAACTGTCACTGGCCCTGCTGATGTATCATCAAGTGTCACTGGCCTTGCAGATGTATCACCAAGTGTCACTGGCCCTGCAGATGTATCACCAAATGTCACTTGCATTGACGATGCATCAAAAACTGCTGCTGTTCCTGATAATTTAACAGAAAGTGTTGGTGGCTCTGACGATATACCAAAATATGTTGCTCATGGCTCTGTTATCAGTCCTGCAAATGTAACGCAAACTGTTGCTGGTGCTGATGTACCAAACCCTGTCTTGGGCCTCGGAACTGGGTCATCATCAGTACAGATGGAGGGTCAAGTCAGTGCTACAACAACAACAGGTGACATAGCTAATCAACAAAACCCAAAGGAGGATGGTTAGTATTAGGTCAAGGAATTGGAATAGAGCTCATAGGTCAAAGGGCAACTCAGCATTACTGAGACCCATAGCCAATGGGTAATATCATGATGATGGGTAGGGAGTGTGGTTTATTGGGATGATCAGGAATGGAGGTCATTATGGCAGTTGAGGATTGGGAGTAGAGGGACGGAGGTCATGATATGATATCGTAACTTCCCAGAACCAAAAATCAGAAGGTCAATATAGGCCAGTTCAGGCCTAGGGCGAGGGGTAAGGGCATTAAAAAACACATAACAGGAAGGTCAGTATGGCAGTTTTGGATTAAGAAGGGGGTCAAAGGTCAGGGTATTGTTACCACACAGAACCCAAATCAGATATTCAATGATGCAGATGAGGATTAGGATTGGGAGGGGTCAGAAGTCACAAAAACCCAAAATCAGAAAGTCAGAGTGGCAGTTTGGGCTTCAAGAGGAGTTAGAAGTCAAAGGTGTTGCTGCTATAGCAGAAACACAGACTAGAATGTCATGATGACTTTGGAAGAACAGGAGTTTGGGTCATAGGTCACAGTATAGCCCTATAGAATTCCAGCAGGTCACTATTATTCAAATGTTTTTAGTGGGACCCACAAAGTAGGAGTTAAAAGTCATAATAGAGAAATAAAGACATAGTGTAGTAGGACGAGGAATAGTGATAAAGGTAGTGCCGTCACCGAGGCTCGAACCCGCGACCCTTGGCTCTCCAGCCCGGTGCTCTACCGCTAAGCTAAAGGGAAATTCCCTACAGCTGACGCTCGTAAGGCAACCTAATCGATGTAATCTTTTACTCATAGTATGTGATGATTGTTAATTAATGATGATTAACAGGTCATCATAGCAGAGCCCCAAACTAGATGGTCAAAATGGTATTTGTGGGTTACATGTGGGGGAGGTGATCACATACTGCAGATGTACATTTTTTAGAAAACACAAGTTTTAAGGTATTACATGTATCAAATTTTAACAGATTAGTGCATTGATAAATCAGCTTACTCACAATATATAAAATAGAAAACTAAAGAAACTAAGCTCTGTCATAATTAAGATTTAATGCACGAAAAGTGCCAAAATTTAAAAAAAAAACACTATTATAAGATATGTACATTTTCAGTAATATGCATAAGCAATGTGTTTTATGAAAACAAAATATATTTTTAAACTGACTTTTTTGTGTAGATATGGAATTTGTTGATAAGGACTTGGATCCCGAGGGAACAGAAAAAATGGAAGGTAAATATCCTTTTCTTCTTTTTACAGAAAACATTAATACATTACACGTTATTTACAGTTTAGTAGTCTTCATTTCATAGTTACTGACATTTGTAACATCATCCTTCTTTAAAGATGGCTTGCATATGGTGGTGAGCACAATCTCAATTTCAACAAGATTTCCATTGTTGGTTGTGCAATGTCGAAAACATTGGTGTCTGGCAAATCCCTATGTATCCCGAGTTGTAGCTGGTTTGAAAAGAATACAACTAAATGATAATTGGTATAAGATCTTCTTCTTCTTACTTAAAGCCTCAGAACTAGCTGGGCTGAAAAGGATCTAATTAAATGATTATTGGTATAAGATCATTTTCTTCTTCTTACTTAAAGCCTCGGAATTCATGGAATTGATGAACACACCAAAACGGTGGGAGTTGGTCAAATCATATATAGACCCTGTGGAGATATACGACTCTTTGAGCAGCAAGAAAATCATCACTGAAAGAGAATACTTCTCAACCTTTAAAAGATTCAGAAGTAAACAGGATCGCATTGAGAACCTCAGATGTACGGTCATTGACCAGAAGGAAGACGCTAGATTCATAGAGGAAGTGATCAGTTTTATACAAACTTCAAGGAGAACACTCGTTATGAAGAAAATCTTGCATGCTGATGGTAAGAATAATTCTTGCATGCTGATGGTAAGAAAAAATCTTGCATGTTGATGGTAAGAAAAAATCTTGCATGCTGAGGGTAAGAAAAAAATCTTGCAAGCTGAGGTTAAGAAAAAATCTTGCATGTCAATGGTAAGAAAAAAATTGCATGCTGAGGTTAAGAAGAAATCTTGCATCTCAATGGTAAGAAAAAATCTTACATGCTCAGGGAAGAAACATTTTTGCATGCCGAGAGTAAGAAAAAATCTTGAATGATGAGGGGTAAGAAAAAATCTGGCATGCTGAGATAAGAAAATATTTTGCATGCTGGGGGTAAGAGAGAACTTGCATGGTAATGGCGAGTAAAGACTTATGTAATCTGACAGAGAAATCTGACATGTTAACAGTAAGAAAAATCTTATATGCTGTTAAGAAAGAAATTCTTATATACTGACGGTAAGGACAATTTTGTGTGCTGACAATAAGAAAACTATCTTAAACAGAAACAAAGTTATTATTTTAGTAACATACAGCCATTCAAGTGTTACAGCTGATAGCGTTTCTCTACTGTAGATGAAACTTTGAAAAAAATGCGCGAAGAACAGGACCCAAAGAATTTCTCAGCAAAATTAAGTGAACGAAAAGCAAAAGGTCAAAGGATATTATTTCCACTTTTCACGAGAACTGCAGCCAGAAAAGATCTCCCCGAGAAAACATCTTCCATGTTGGAACCTCTAGGAGCCAGAACATTAGAGGACTCAGCAAAAAGACCATATGGTAAGAAACATGTTTGTATTCTTCCAACTGAAATGTACTTGTTATGATTATTTATTATTTTCAGTGTTAATTTAGTGGTTGTCTAGGTGATAATCCTATTCTGGCTATAATGATATTAACAATCCTTGTACCACAGCCAAAAACTGTACCTATTCACTAGACACCGATTTTACAGCATAACTATAGTGTTGATAAACCATTTCTGAAAAGGAAATATCATACATGAACCTTGCAGGGCTTCTATGAAAAATAGTCGAGATAAAATAACCAACATGTACTCAACAACAGTGTTCTGTGTGTATCCAATTGGCAGAGCTAGACAAGGATTTGGACCCTGGTTTTCAAATTGTTAAACCAACGCTCTTACCAACTGAGCTACCATCCTCGATATCCAGGGGTTACGTTCACTTTCGCTCTCTTCACCCCTGGAATATGTCATAGCAAAATTGAAGGCTCAGTGTGCGCCACCTTGTTGATGAGACAAGGAGACTAGTTTGATCCTTTGATGTACATCAAAAGAATGTCGCGGTCACGTAATGATAAAAGTTGACAGACTTTGAAGTCGGGCGTCTCTCCTTTGTTATCTTCAAAGGAGGGGTATCAGCCTAGCGATTGGTCAACAGAATTGTATTGATAAATGTATATGCTAATTGTATTAATTGTTTATCTATGTACTGTAAAGTGTAAAGCTTTAGAGTGGCTTATGTTAGCTAGATAGGGCGCTATATTAAATGCTGTATATTATTATTATTATTATTCGCAAGATAGTGCTGTATTGAATGTCTTTAAACAGCATCGTATCATAAATGATGAAGTATATCCAGTCAAATAAAGGATTTTGGTTAAAGGCTGAGCTGTATGGCAAGACACTCCAGCAATCAAACTAGATGCACTCTACTACAGTAAATAAATACTGGCCATATTCACTGCCAAATCATCAATATCAACTATTGTAAATATTGCTGCATGTGATCTTGGCACGTCAATAGATTAATAATATGCTAACGAAATTGATTACGTCAAAAGCAGTCGGTAGATTGAAATTTGGTCAAAATGATCCCTGGAAAGCCCTTTGTCAAACATGGTTGCTTAATTTGGTCCATCACTTGTCTATTATTTTGTCAAAAATGACCATTAGGTATATTTCATGAAATATGGATGCTAAAATTTGTTAATTGTTGTCATGCAATTTAATTTCTGGGGTCAGAAATGGTTGGTCGATAGTCAAAATAAATGGATAGTTGTTAGATACACCCACATTTATTGTAGCAAAAATGGCTGGGAAGGATCAGAAGTGGCCACATAAGACTGATGGTTGCCTAGTACAGATGATGATCACACGACTAGATTTGACTGTGTAATATTTTTGTTAAACTAATGTTATTTCTTGTTTTCAAACATCACAGATGTTACAAAGTTCATTGAAGCTGTCCAAGAAGGAAATGATACAGACTTAGGAGCATTCAAAACATTATTCCAGAACAGGGATTTGGAGTTTGAACGCTTTCCAGTGAATCCATTGCTTATTGTATCGGCCTTTGGTTCATCCCAAGCTGTTGAATATGTACAGAAGTTGGGTTCAACCGCAGTTAACTGGAATGAACCGATGGAAATCAGATTAGGGCTGTGTGAAGGCATCTTGGACAAAATGAATGATAGAAAAGCTACACCTTTGTATGTTGCAACATATCTGAAGAAACAAGCAACTGTCGGATCTCTGATTAAATATTCTGACGAAAAGAACTTTGTTCACTGCATGAATAGCATACAACTCAGCAACTCAATGGAACAAGTCTACATGGCTGAGGTTGGAGAACGACTGAAAAGGGAATACTCACACCTGAAACCCGCTGTGATACCTGGTCATCAGAAGGAGGTGGATGGTACTTGGGGTCGAGTATTTGTTGTCTATTCTCCTGATGTGATGCAGGCAACAAATCATGTAAAGGAAGGGATAGGAATGGTGATGCTGAGAAATCCCTACAAGGTAGATCACGAAGCCAGGACTGTGTCATGTAAAAAGGATGACATTCTTTGTGAAATCTCGAAAGAAGACATGGTAAGGACAAAACAGGCTGTTGAATCACATGGACATGCACTCTGGTGTAACCATAGCAACCTTAATATAATCAGTGTTTGCTCTGTGCGTTCTAAACACAAGGGAGAAATATTAGAGAAGAGTCTATGTGTTGTGTTGTACTGCAGTACAAAAGGAGTTGTACCGCTTGGAGAAGAAGAGTTCCCTGCAAAACTTCAAATAGGAGCGGGCGATTCCGTTGACACTGATGTCCGTGAAGGCTATTTTGAATATGGTGGATACGATACAAGACCAAGCACATATCCCCATAAAACTCTCAAAATGGGATGCAACATAGGTGCGATGACATCACAGGTACAAAATGGTGGAGGAACACTTGGTCCGTTTGTGTGGTACAATGGTGCCATGAGTTTCCTGACATGCGCTCATGTACTGTTTGATGTTGCTAACCAAGGAAACGTTGACTTCACCGATAATGGGTTCAATCGCATTAATGTTGCACAGCCTGCTGTGGGTGCTTCCTTTCCAACTGGTACTGCATGTGGATATGTACAGAGGGCAATTTTTAACCCAAGTATGAATCCCAGCATTGATGTGGCAGTTGTGACCATATCTGATGCAACAAAGCTACCCATTAAAGGGAGATTTGCCATTGATCACAGTTACAAATACACAAAAGTGGGTAAGTACTTTGCTGTAAATCACATTCATACGTTATACAATAGTTGGGTAGAGAAGTGAGAAAAGAAACATAAGAATCACATTTGTTGCTGTTGTTTGTTTTTACATTCTTAAACATCCTATTAATATCTGAGGTCATTTGAAGACGTGCATCAATGTGTGTTGTGAATTCTTGCATGTACAGGAGACACGGTATGTTGGTTTACTTGCCTCTTTGTGATAGCGCAGATTTGATGATCTCGCTGAAATGTCATGCCGATGGCACCCAGCACAGCATTTCACCCAGTCACATTATACTGACAATGGGTGAACCAGTTGTTGTCATTAACCTAAATGCTGAACGTTTAGCAGGGAATAACAAAAACCATTTTCAAGGACTTCCGTATGTCCCGACCAAGGAACAGAACCTATTGCCTTCCTCACCTGGGTGAACATTCCACATTAAAGCCAAAAGTGAAGTGTTTCCAAGTGAGGCGCTAGGAAATAAAAGATAGGTAGAAGTAGAAACAAATACAAAGATCTCAAATATTGCAATGGGTTCAGTATATTTATTTTAGTCGCTTTTGTATCCGCAAGTTGAGGGCGCAAAAGCAAATCCCCAATTCTGCAGGGGGTTCCTTCATTAGTCGCCTCTTACGATACAATGCAGTGGGTAACAGCAGGTGTATTCTTCTTGCGATCCCCGACCTGTTGAACGTTCTCACAACAGCCAGGGTAATATAAGGACGGGTGCCTAGGGAGACAACCTGAAACAAAGTATATAGAGAAGAAAGACAAATAACGAAAATTTGCCCAAGCATTGCAGATCAATGTTGGTCTCTTCCATGTCCTCTCAGTAGGGGGTGGACAAAGCAAAAAAAAACAAGATTTTGCAAGGGGTCCCAAATTAGTCACCTTTTACGATACACATGCAGTGGGATACAGCAGGTCTTAAGTCTTGATTTCTCCAATGTCCTCTTCATCTCTAGATCTTGGTACTTGGATTTCCTTCCTCATCAAGACCTTTTATGGTTTACCATCGGAAATTCGGAATGATCCATGCAAGCAAGATCAGTGTATTATGGGCGGCCGTTTTAGAATAAAATACCAATACTACTTAAGTCATAACAAAATTAATGGTAATTAATTGCTTTTTATCTTAAAGCTGACAGTGCAAGTTAAAAAGCTTTCAATTGAGATTACAAAAAAATATGTTTTGAGATCTTTTCCATCTCTTCCCGACTGTAGTTTCTAAGGATGTGCCGACATTTTAGTTTGTCCTTGCTTGGTAACGAGTATGGGTATTAAAAGCGCATTACCTGTCAAGCTTTTTTGTACTTAAGTGCAAAAACGACCTATGTGTTGTTGTTTTTTTGGTTTTCATCTGCAACTTAACCTACCGGCAGATCATTATATTACAAAGGTGTGCTACAGTATTTTCATTTCAGATTTCAACACTTTTAAGGAGAGTTATGGCCCTTTAGGCGAACTTGTCCGTAAAACTCCATCTTAACTAAAAGGCAGATTTTATCGAAACTTCACTTGAATGATCAGTATATTATTTAGTTGTGCACCAGCATTTTAATTATAGATTTAAACACTTTTTATGGGAGTTACAGCCCTTTATGCGAAATCACTTGTCCGAAAACTTCATCTTTAGTAATGGGCAGATTTTATTGAAACTTCACTTGGATGATCAGTATATTATGCAGTTGTACATTGGCACTTTGATTCAAGATTTTAGCACTTTTTAGGGGAATTATGGTCCTTTATGTGAAATAACTTGTCCGGAAAACTCGAGGTCAAGGTCACTAAATGAGGTATAAACTACCAGCATCTGCGGGGGGGGGGGTTATTTGTTATCCTCCGGGTGACAGTTCTTGTTGGAATTAATTTGCTTTTTATTACTAAAGTGAAAAGGTTTTTCACTATTGTGTTTTTTCCCCATTAAGTCCAGTTTTTCACTGAAGTGAAAATCTTTTTGCACTTAAGTGCAACAACGTTTTCACTCGAGTAGTTTTGGTATTGTATCCTACAACGGCCGCCAATAGTTTGTGTTGATATAAATTGCGGAAGTTTTAACAGTTGGTGGATCCTTATTAAACAAGCATTTAAGTATGTCTCCAAACTAAATATTACTCACGGTAAGCTTTCGCTGACCTCAGTAGTCTGAAGCCCCCAACTGATCTAAGTAAGGACTGAAGAAGGCCGCCAGGTGTTCACAGAAAGCTTCCTTCGATTAGTTTTTAGTTACGAGACATAATTAAATATTTGTTTAATTTTGATTTAAGTTGTTTTATAATTGTAAAAACAATAAAATGTATGTTCTTAGTCGTTTAAAATGTTAATTGCTGTCTGTTAAATTAAATGAATGGCGTCAAAGTATTATCAGTTATAAAATGTTACGATAGCCATTTGACCATTTGATTGAATATGGGAAACAAAATTATGTGAACCAGTTGTTACACATTACCTCAGAATAGATATATTTTACGTTTTCATTATTTGTATTCCATTGTGTCAAATTGTGTGTTGAAAAACTTACATATTGCTATTTTCAGGATTTGCGGAGCGACCTGAGTACAACAATGGTTCGGTAGTACATGATATTCAACAGTTCGGTACAAGCAACATGGTGGTCAAATTTGGAAGTGAAACCCACCTGACGAAAGGTAGCTTAATAGTAGATGGTACACAGGTGCGTCCCCTGTCCACTGCCTTAGGACTACCCTCAAGTCAAAAGCTATTCTGTATGTCCAGCCAGTATGAAGTGGAAGTACTCAAATCATCAGTTAGTTTTTTCCAACCGGGTGACTCTGGATCAGCAGTGTTTATGCTGTATGGAACATCTTTACACTGTATTGGTATGGCGATTGGCCACATGTCTAACGGAAATGCTGTAGTGACACCTATTGGAGCACTGCTAAATGCTCTTGTTACTTGCAGCATAGCAAACTTTGAAGTTTCACGACCTCAGCGAACTGCAGCAACTATCAAGAAAAGATACAAGAAAATGAATGTGGATCGTGTTAGATTGAAATCCATGAAAAAGAAGTGAGAGGCGGGCAACTATGTAGATAAGGATTGCCATTATGAGAGCATATTGAATATGTATCCAAGAAAATGTCAAAAAATCCAAACCGATTGGTGTGATGTGAAGACTTGTGTGACATAAAGTAGACAACAATACTGTTTTTCTTTACATTACAGTGTATTTTTCTGTAATGTAAAAAGTGTCTGCTATGATATATATAACTCATTACTACTAATATAACTCATTCCTACTAATACTATTACATTATGTTATTGTTATCTTATATACTAGTGTTGGTCGCAAAAATAGCTCTCAAGAGCTAATTTTCCACGTTGATAGGTATGCGACTCTATCTTTACTGTATGGAGCACACCTGGCAACATATTATTAACAAGTTGTTACAATTGTACTAAAGGGCAGCTAGGATCTCATAGAATGTAAATGCATATAATTTCTTCCATGTCCCTTTCACGTGAATGCCGGTGGCAGATTTTACTGTTTTAAGAAGAATAGTTCTGTGGTTTAAAATTCAAAACTGTGAATCCTCGGATATTTTAAGATTTGATTACTAATGTTAGAAACACTTGTACAAGAACCAATATAGATTCTAATTCAAGCGGTCTGCGTGTTCCATCTGCAAAAATCATTAATTTTTAAAAAGCAAAATGGTTAATACTTGTTTAGTGTATCCGGATTTAGTTTGGTTTGATAACTAAGGATTAAGCATCTTATTCTATATGTGTACGTGTACTGAAGGCGGTTTTGCCTCCTTTTACCTGTACAACTATGCCGACGACAACACACTCAGCAAAGCACACTCCTCACTAGACATAGTCAAATCTTCACTACAGACAGACAGCGACGCACTAATACACTGGTTCGCAGACAACCACATGCAGGCAAATCCAGTCAAATTCCAGGCAATGGCTATAGGCAAAAAACACAACAAGAAAATATCACATTTAGTTTAGGACAGAACAATTTGATTAACTGCGAACCAGAAGTGAAATTGCTAGGTGTCACCATAGATTTCCAACTAAACTTTCATACACACATCTCAAACACTTGTAAAAAAGCATCTAGACAATTAAACGTACTAAAACGAATAGGCAGACACTTAAACAGACTAGGCAAACTCACTATATATCACTCATTCATCCTCTCAAACTTTAACTTCTGTCCCCTCACATGGCATTTCTGTGGCGAAACAAACACACAAAAAATGGAAAAAATACAGGAAAGGGCACTCAGATTCATATACGACGACCACACATGTACATACGAAGTTTTATTGGCCCGCTCAAAATTACCATCCCTCAAAATTAGACGCCTCAGAAATTTTGCAATCGAAGTATACAAAATTACAAACAAACAAACACCCACATACCTGCATGACCTCATCAGTACCACACAAAAGCCATACTCCTTTAGATACCACAACACAGCAGACATACCACAAGTAAGAACAACCAAATTTGGCAAACACTCTTTTCGATCTGAAGCACCAAAAATATGGAATTCTCTGCCAGACCACTTTCGAACAGCAACAACACTTTCGCAATTCAAAACACTTATAAACAGCTGGTACGGACCACAATGTAAATGTGTCGCATGCAAACAACCTACATAATATACCACACAACAACATAGCATCACTTATTACTCTCATACAAGTACACAAGGTTTTTTAAATATGCTTTCACACCCCATGTTTTTAGACTGATATCTGCTATTTTAAACAGCTACTTGTGTACATGTGCTTTTAACAAATGATAGTGCTAACCTAGTTGAAAATGAAATGTGATGTATGAGTAAAGTATTGACTTTGTAACTGTTTTATTATGCAATGTGTATGTCCTGTATGTTAGTCGGTTTTAATAGCTCCTTAGAGCTAATGTTGTATTGTTATACCATGTATCGACTCTAAATAAAACTTTTGACTTTTGACTTTGACTTTGCGATTCCATAAAATATTTAATTGCAACGAGTGAACCAATTGTTTCGATATCCTTAATGCTGAACGTTTAACAGTGAATAACACCTACCAATAAGGACTTTCATATGATATAACCCATTGTCATCCTTACCTAGGCAAAAAAGAAGTTTTTAGGAAGTATTTACGCATTTGTGTCCCAAAGTGGAGGGCGAATATTTGAACACTAAAGCAACATGTGAGGTATTGCCAGGACAGTCACAAGGAAACAAAAGCTTTTAGGAAGTAGAAGGAAATACAAAGATCCCAAATATTGCAATAGATGCAGAATGTTTATGATGTCACCAAGTAAAAGGCAGAAAGGCAAATCTCCAATTCTGCATGGGTTTCCCTCATTAGCAGCCTCTTACAACATGCATCAAGTAACAGCAGGTGTATTCTTTTCTCTGAATCACTGACCTTCAGTGTTCTATTGCATAGAGGAGGCCGTACAAAATATTCAACTTAATGCATATATCAATAGGCTAATAGATATATTACAAAAATATGTTACTGCTCTTGGTATATCTGGATCCCCTTAACATGTAAAATCAAGATGAAACGTAACAATTTTGATCACAACATTCATTATCCATGATAAATACGTAACAGAATACTGACCTGGACACAAAATTTTGTTTTATTTGTTTGGGGTTTAACGTCCTCTCAACAGCAAGGGGGATGGACATGAAATAGACTCAACAAAGAAATCTAACCATGCGTAACATATCGGTTAATACTGCAAATATATTAATTAATCGAGAGAGTGGTAAGCTTCGATAAATCTTTATGGCTTTACCAAACCTTGCCGGAAACCTGTGCCAGATTTCCGATATTTCGTACTTTTATTTTTACAATACCTCCGCTAGGCGTCCGACCCGGGACCTCTAGCTTACCAGTCTTACGCTCTACCGAATGAGCTAAAGAGAAATTGTCTCCAGCCGAGTCGGAAGCAAGCTGCCAGGGTGACATATACAAAGCCTCATCTTCATTTAAAAAGCTACAGCTTGAAGACACGTTGTCAGTATAATGTGACAGGGTGCCGAGTGCCTTGATATCGCAAGGAGGCAAATACACCAAAATACCGATCCCATCAAACATACATCACCCACATAGAGGCACGTCCTCTAATCTAATCAAACCTAGAAAAGAGTTTTTTTGTTTGTTTGGTGAAGTATAACAGTGCTATTGTTACTATAAAAACTATTTTGTTTAAAAAGTAATTATTTCATATTGTGATGATCGAAAATTGTTATATACTCTTTTCATGTGATCTATGATTAAAAGAGAAATAAGGATAGATTTTTTGAATTATGTATTTTTTAATCAATAAACAATATTTTGTTTATTTCACATGATAAACGGATACGGTCATGCTATGGTGACAAAAGTTTCTAGTCGCAGGTGACCTGCCTTATAACCCCTAGGTCAAATTGGTACTTCAGAATCTGAATCAGCATCATACATCATCTATTGGCCATTGATTGACAAAATGGCTTAATTCAACATAAATTATCACCCATAATTGTTTAAATATTTCCATGGCTGTACACCTGTATCCCTACCTGGCTTAGAAAACCGAAGATACAAGACTAGATGTGATTTCTTTAAGGGAGGATATATCTTCTCTTGGGACGAAAAGCACATTAATTCTGAAGATTTAATCAACAGATGTAGGCATAATAACTGGTTTATTTAACCGGCACCGAATCATATCGTTTACGCTGAGTACAATTGGAGTCGCCATGGCTTCTGACATAATTAATAAGTTAATTATAAGAAGACAATTCAGGTTTATCGCGATAATAAAAAAGAAAATGTACAGGTTGTTCCGAATCCAAAACATCGTTCATTAATGTGTTACATTCCCAAATAGTGGGTTCCCTCATTAGTCGCCTCCTACGATCCCCAATTCTGCATGAGGTTCCCAGATTAATCGCTTCTTATCATTACGATACATGAAGTGGGGACACGTACTTTTCTCGTTACCCAACCTCCAGGGCTTGTTCTCGAATTAGTCGCCTCTGACAGTACTGCAATGAAGGGGGTGTATTTTTTGTAAAATATTTTTCTTTTCAATAGAAGTATTCCACAATATGTATTATGATAATGAATTTTGACACATTTATTGTTACATATCAAAAATATCCTGAGTATGTTTTGATATTCGATCCTGAGTTGGACTTTTATAAACATATTCCATACAGTGTAGTTTCTATCAAAGGTTCTTTAAGGTCTGGTTTCTACATATTATATACCAGAACACCACTACAACATTACACTCACATAATTATATCATATATATACTACTCATGGTCTGATTCCACCATATCAGGACCGTGCGATAACACATACTTGTATTTATATAATACATGTAACATATTTAACGTACAAACCCTAACATCTACTGACATAACAATATAAAATATGATAACTATATCTGCCATTCGGAGGTCAAGAACATCACCGTTACCAACAAAAAAAGATACAGTGGAGGTAAGTTGTTACATTCTTGTTCTTGCCTCATTTTTTTTTTTTCCACGGCCTATATTTAAGAATGAAGTTAAGATATTGATGTTAAATTGATGTACAGTACAGATCGAGTTACAGATATCTTTATTTTTATACTTCATATGGGATAATATTTCTAAGTACATTTATCTATAAATATAATATATAACCTTAAATCCACCCCTCTAATTGTACTATTAATGTTTTTATTTTCTAAAACTGTAGAGGTATTGTCTGCGTCTTCTCCAGCGCCGCAGGCGCCCACCCAGCTGCCACCATTAACACAGGTATGAGTCTCTCCGGATCCTCTCGCGCGATCGTCTCCTGGCCGCTTTCGTCAGATAGCTGAAGAGGTGGTACCTGGCAAGGGCAGAATGGCTCCCGAAGTGGGACTTATGGAACTCAGTTACTGACAAGGCCAGGAACTGATACTCTGTCAACAGAGTATCTCTATTCCTTCGGGAACATTCCCGCCCCAACTGGAAGGAGGCAGTCTCCAACCAGAGGAGCTTGGTTCCCCTATCAAATGTCCTCCAATATGCCGGAGGCCATTTGAGGGGTCCCAAATCCAGAGACTCCTCCTCCACCAGGTCCCACCTCCTCAGAGCTGGAGGAAAGAATTGCATTCCTCCTCGACGGAGGAGGCATACCGCTCTCTTCCTCACCACCATCTGCTGGCTGGTCTCTTCTTCCTCTGCCACCATCTGCTGGCTGGTCTCTTCTTCCTCTGCCACAGATGGGGAGACACCTGGAACATCTGCCTCTTCTCCTCTGCCACTGTGGTTTCCCGCACAGGTGGGGAAACACACATGGCAGGACTGGCTGACAGCGTCCGTCTCGTCTCTTCTGTTACTGTGGTTTCCTGCACAGGTGGGGAAACACACAGGGCGGGCTGAAAAGGCGGGGTCTTGGGCGTCTCTTCTGCCACTGAGGTTTCCCACCTGTGTACAGGGCAGGGCTGATAGGCAGGGTCTTCGGCGTCTCTTCTGCCACTGTGGTTTCCCACACAGGTGGTAAAACACACAAGTCAGGGCTGATAGGCGGGGTCTGGGGCGTCTCTTCTGCCACTGAGGTTTTCCACACAGGGGGGAAACACACAGGGCAGGGCTGATAGGCGGGGTCTTGGGCGTCTCTTCTGCCACTGAGGTTTCCCACACAAGTGGGGAAACGCACAGAGCAGGGCTGATGGAGGAGACTCCCATTAGTATGGGAGGTCAAATAGTGGCTCCTCCCACTCCACCCTCTCAGGTGAAGTTAAAGGAGTCACCATCCCCATGCCATAACTGAACCCATATACCTCCTCATCCACCTTCGGCACAACCGGCATTTCCAATCTTGATGGACTTGGAACACGTTTTATTACACTCTTCATCTTCCACTGTGAAGCTGGGGTAGAAGGTACGGGTAGCACACGATGGACACGATTGATATGTATATCAATGTGTGCTGCCCGGCTTGCCGTATAGCTGCATTTGCTATAAGGACAAGTCTTCGCTATCCTATGTTTATCGCGAAGATGTCATAGTAAGGACATCGACCCTTTGTTGTAAGCACTCTTAAGTAAATAGCATCTCCGACATAATATTGTTTGGCATTAGCTCTATGGTCATAGTTACGCTTCTGCCGGTCACTGGCATGTATCATTTCCTCCCGAGCTTCATTATGCACACCCCATAGCTTTTGCTGAAGCATCGAAACATAGCTAGTATCTGTAGGCAGAGTTTCATCTCTAGATGGGGGTTTCCTATATAGTAGGTCAATAAGTAGCTGAATCTCTCGACCAAACATTAACACGCTTGGAATATAACCAGTGCTGCTGTGTACAGACGATATGTATGCTAGGGTTGCAAGTGGACATACCTATCCCTCTGATTATAAGTTACATATTTGCTTAGAATGTCTTTAACAGTGCGGTCAAACCGTTCTACAAGTCCATCGCTCTGTGAATGATAAGCAGTGGTTCTAGTTTTGTCAATACCTAGCATATCGCATAACGACTGAAACAGCAAGGACTCAAATTGACAACCTTGGTCTGTGCGCAACTGTCTAGGTATTCCAAATCTGCTGATGAAATTATTTACAAATAGTGTTGCGACAGTACTTGCCTCCTGATTTGGCATAGAGTAACATTCTGTCCATCTAGTAAAATAGTCTGTAACGACTAGAATATATGTACTTGTTGCCTAGTGTGGATTCTGGTAAAGGTCCCAGGATATACATAGCTTCTCTTTCCAGTGGGGTCCAACCAATATACTGCTTCATCAATCCTCGATGAGACGGATTTGTTTCTTTTCTTTGTTGAAATGCTGTACATTATGTACACCACATCTTGACACTTTCATGGCACCCAGTACAGTTAAACCAACCTTTGACCATAGCAAGAGTTCTTTGGATACCAAAATGTCTTGAACCAGGGTCATTGTGTAACATCCAGATTTTGGTAAGACAAGAACCTGGTTTCCCAACATATCATTTTGATGCTGGATATACAGGACACCATCTATGAGCCGTAGTGAATTCCATTTAGACCAATAGGCCTTACTTTCTACATTGATGTGAGATATATCCTTCCATCTAGGTTTCTCAGTGAAACTTTCCGTCCATTTTATGACTGGGGCAAGGTTTGGATCCTAAACCTGAGCTTTTTCTTCTTTCCTTCCACAGTGGTCACACGGATAACTTGTCCTTCGGGAGAGTCCATCAGCGTATCCGTCGTGCCTGTCAGATCTATGCTGTATGACAGCTCTGGAAGTTCAAAGAATTTCGAGCCACCTGGCCATTTGTCCTTCTAGATTTTTGAATTTCAGCAACCAGTTCAAAGCCCCATGGTCGGTTCTTATGAGGAATTCCACACCATACAAGCAATGGTGAAAATGTTTAATTGCTAAGATGATGGCGAATATTTCTCGTCTGGTGGCACAATAGTTGCGTTCACACTTGCTAAGTGCTTTGCTGAAATATGCTTCAACTTTTTCCTGTCCATCTTCTATTTGCGATAAGACAGATCCAACCCCACATCCACTAACCAAAATGAAGGGAAGCTCCAAATTTGGATATCGTAACACTGGAGCTGAGACCAACAGGTTCTTCAGTCTTTAAAAGGACTCCTGGCATTCTGGTGTCCACTTGATGGTTTCTTGCTTTTCTGTTAGTTTGTTTAAAGGTTTGTCAACATTTGAAAAATTCCTAGTGAATCGTCTATAATGAGCACGTATCCAAGAAACTCCTGATATCCTGTCCTGAAACAATGTGTCCCAGAAAGGTAACTTTTTCTTGGAACAGATCACATTTCTTTGGGGAAATCTTAAGTCTGGCGCCCCAGATTCTTTTCAAAACTTCTTCCAATCGGGCAAGATGTGTATGTTTAATAACATTGGTTTTCCCAAGGTCTTTCTTAGATTTTGCAAAGTTTGAGTGATTCTTTCTGATCCTTAGAAACTTGTATTAGACACGTCTTTAAAAGCTGTTCTAGAATTTGCCTGGTCTTGGATTGACCAGTTGCAAAGCAACCTCAATTCCTTCTCCAGCAAGCCCGGGACTGGTGGTTTCAACTATTTTTAGCTCACCTGGTCCGAAGGACCAAGGTGAGCTTATGTCATACCGTTGCGTCCGTCGTCCGTCCGTCCGTACGTCAACAATTTTTTTAAACGACTTCTTCTTCTTAACCACTGATTGGAATTCAACTAAATTTGACTGGAAGCATCCCTAGGTGGTGGGGATTCAAAATTGTACAAATGGTGGGGCTGACCCCCCAGGGGGCTGAGAGGCGGGGCAATTTGGCTATATTGCTTTAAGCGACTTCTTCTCTGGAACTAAGAAGTGGATATCAACCATATTTGACTGGAAGCATCCCTAGGTGGTGGCGTTTCAAAATTGTACAAATGATGGGGCTGACCCCCAGGGGGCTGAGGGGCGGGGCAAAAAGGGGACAATTTGGCTATACTGCTTTCAGCGACATCTTCTCTGGAACCGAGAGATGGATATCAATCATATTTGACTGAAAGCATCCCTAGGTGGTGGAGATTCAAAATTGTACAAATGGTTGGGCTGACCCCCCAGTGGAAACCCTGCAGGTAGGGTGTAAGAATTGTACCTGCTGCCCCCAATTGCATGAGCGTAAGAGGCGACTAAATTTGGGACCTTATCTCTTCTCTCCTTTCTAAATAACTTTCTTCTTCCTAATGTCTCCCTTGACAATGCCTCGCTTTTGGCCATTTGTTGAGCGTTCGCCCATGTGAGGAAGGCTTTGGGTTCTGTCCCCTGGCATAGACATACCAAAGTCTTTAAAAATGGTAGTTTCTACTCCTGCTTAACGCTCAGCAAATTAGGAGTGGGACGACTGGTTCACCCGTTGTCAGTATAATGTGACCGGGTTGGGCGTCCTGCTGGGTGTCTTCGGCAGTATGTTTCAGTGAGGTAGCACTATAAAGTCGGCAGCAGTTCCGAGCTATCACAAGGAGACAAACACGAACATATCGCAGCCTCCCAAAATACACACACATACACTACACGCATGCATCTTGCACACAGGGGAGGCCGTCCTTAAATGACCTTAGCTGTTAATAGGACGTTAAACAAAATCAAACAAACAAACAAAAATGACCCCCAGGGGGCTGAAGGGCGGGGCAAAAAGGAGTCAATTTGGCTATATTGCTTAAAGCGACTTCTTCTCTGGAACTAAGAAGTGGATATCAACCCTATTTGACTGGAAGAATCCCTAGGTGGTGGGGATTCAAAATTATACAAATGGTGGGGCTGAGGGCGGGGCCAAAAAGGGGGCAATTTGGCTATATTGCTATAAACGACTTCTACTGTAGAACTATACCATGGATATTGATCATATTTGGTCGGAAGCATCCCTAGGTCGAAGGGATTCAAAATTGTACAAATGGTGGGGCTGACCCCCCGGGCTAGGGGGTGGGGCCAAAAAAAGTGTATTACTTGGAAATGGTTGAGATCCCCACCATATAACCATGGTATACAATTGCTGAGTATAAAGAGAAGAATTTCTTGCACATTTGCTTCCGGGATGGCTATAGGGTCTGGCCCCACCCTTGGAGGCATAGTCCCTGGGCCATACCTTTTAAACTGTTGAGATCCCCACCCCAAAACTATATATACAAATGCTGGGCATAAAAAGACGAATGCAGTCATGATATCAGAAAGACCCTGGGGTCTGACCGAACCCCTAGGGACCTAGTTTGTTAGTCACAGCTTGGAAACAGTTGAGAGCCCCACCCTATAACGGTATATACAATTGCTGAGTATAAAGAGATGATTGCACATATGCTTCCAGGATGGCCTTGGGGACTGCCCCACCCTTGGAGACTTAACCCCTGGGTCATAACTTCGAAATAGATTTGGATTCCTATCCCAAAACTAAATATACAATTGTTGGGCATAAAAAGACGAATGCAGTCATGATATTAGAATTGACCCCAGGGTCTGCCCCACCCTTGCAGACTTAACCCCTGGGTCATAACTTTGAAATGGTTGAGATCCCCACCCCAAAACTATATATACAAATGCTGGACAAAAAATAAATACTGTAGGACTCAGGTGACCGTTAAGGCCCATGGGCCTCTTGTTTTTTAATCTGATATGTTTCCTTTTCAAAGAACGTTCAAGACGGATTCGCTCAATAATACCTTATTTAATTTAAGGGGGGCGGGGGGGGGGGGTAATATTATGTTTAAATAGGTACTTTTATTTACCAAACTTTTGATGAACTGTAAAGTCAAAGAATTAATTGTTGAATATTCTAAAAAAAAGTAAGTTTTGTACATTGAAAAATAGGTACAAGATTTGTTTCTTATCTTTATATTTGTATCCCTATCTTTATATTTGTATCCCTTAGTTTTATCTCCATTTAATATAATTCAAAGAAGAAATATTTTAAAAGGCTGCTTATGTTACATAAAGAGAACGCTTACAGTACATGAAAAACAAAATATCACAGTCCCTTTTATGGTAAGAGAAAATGTTTAAATAAAATGAACAGTGTTTTTATTTCCTCAAAAACTGTATTAATACTGCTGGCAGTTAATTTGATAAGAGATTTATAGAACAGCATTTTAATTTTGGCCGTTTTTCCTTAATAACAACAAATCCGGAGCCGTATCAGCTAAATGGCCTGGGGAGAACCCTGGGTACAATGTAGCCATTGAGTGTTTGGGAACTGCCTTAATATTTATTGGAAAGATAAACGAGATCAAATCTGGACATGTTTAGAACTTTACATGTGTATTACAAGATGATAAAAAATGTAGTATTGAAATGGTATACATTTATATATAACAAGAAAAGAAATGGGCAAATGTAATTTCTTTTTATAATGCCATAACAGTCTTGAGATAGCAGCTCCTGTAGCAGAGTGAATGTTATTTTGTCTGAAATGTACAAATTTAATGTAGGGATTTTTCTTTCATACAGTACGTCCTACAAAGAGTCTCTTGGGAAATACATTTGTTAGCCCGAGTTTCCCCTGGCCCTAACACCAGACTTAGACTTTTTGACATAAAGATGTCTGGGGTGGCGCACAGCAGACATCTATATGTCAAAAAGTCTAAGTGTCTGGTGTTAGGGCCTGAGGAAACTATACACTTGTATGCGTACTTCAGTTGATGCTTTCTTCTATACGCGAGCATGTCCACATAGATTCCATTAATGGAAAGATTATCTATTTACCTCTGTCACTGCGCCGATAGAAATGTCAACAACGTCTGTTTTAAACCTTTACGGAACAATTTTAAACAACGGGGTACGGATGTCTGAAAGACATAAAATTAACAAAAAACGTACTATTTTAATAAAACCAAGGTTTCCTATTCTTATGAATAACTTTTAAGATTCTACCATCCTCTAAATAAACAAACATCTGTGCTTGGATATCTCTATCAAATCACCGCCTATGCACTCAAAATGTGTTTAAATAACTGCACTTACCGAGTAGTTTTTAAATCACCGCTTTACACACTCAGCAGTTTCTAATCTTTATTAAATAATTTGTTTGTTTGGGGTTTAATGTCCTCTCAACAGCCAGGATCATATGAGGACGGGTGCCTGGGGAGATACAACAGTCAGGGTCATATGAGGACGGGTACCTAGGGAGACACAACAGCCAGGGTCATATGATGACGGGTGCCTAGGGAGACACAACAGCTAGGTTCACATGGGGACGGGTGCCTGGGGAGACGCAACAGCCAGGGTCATATGAGGACGGGTGCCTAGGGAGACACAACAGCCAGGGTCATATGAGGACGGGTACCTAGGGAGACACAACAGCCAGGGTCATATATGAAGACGGGTGCCTAGGGAGACACGATAGCCATGGTCATATGAGGACGGATGCCGAGGGAGACACACCAGCTAGGGTCATATGATGACGGGTGCCTAGCGAAACACAACAGCCACGGTCATACGAGGATGGGTTCCTAGGGAGACAACGGCAAGTGACATATGAGGACGGGTGCCTAGGGAGACACAACAGTTAGGGTCATATGAGGACAGGTACCTAGGGAGACACATAACCAGGGTCATATGAGGATGGGTGGCTAGGGAGACACAACAGCCAGGTCGTATGATGACGGGTACCTAGGGAGACAAAACAGCCAGGGTTATATGCGGACGGGTGCCTAGGGAGATACAACAGCCAGGGTCATATGAGGACGGATGCCTAGGGAGAAACAACAGCCAGGGTCATATGAGGACGGGTGCCTAGGGAGACACAACAGACAAGGTCATATGAGGACGGGTGTCCAGAGAGNATATGAGGATGGGTGGCTAGGGAGACACAACAGCCAGGGTCATATGAGGACGGGTACCTAGGGAGACACAACAGCCAGGGTCATATGCGGACGGGTGCCTAGGGAGATACAATAGCAAGGGTCATATGAGGACGGATGCCTAGGGAGAAACAACAACCAGGGTCATATTAGGACGGTTGCCGAGGGAGACACAACAGCCAGGGTCATATGAAGACGGGTATCTAGGGAGACACAACAGCTAGGGTCAAATGAGGACGGGTGTCAAGGGAGACACCACCGGAAACAGAACGTATATTACGTACATGTGCTGGACACAATAATAGCAATATGATGTGTATATATACTATATACACGTAATAGTACCATATAGTACATGTATATGCACATCATATTAATATTAGTGTGTCCAGCACCTGTGTCATAATGTAGATGAAAAAAGAAAGACAGAGAAGATAGTTTACTGTTTGCCTGCATGGATGGCACGCAAGGGGAGGTAACCAGAGTACTCAGAGAAAACTCGCGTAAGTGCTCGGGACTTTTCACGTCTTATCGGGAAATCGAACCCAGACCATATGTATGGCCGGCGATTGCGCTATCCACTGCGCATGCACCGCCCAACGTCGAACATCAATGCCACAGTGGGTCGCACTTGCCCTACCTCTAACTGGCAGTATAACTAGAATAGGAATTACAATTACAACATGCATTTGCTACATTGTAAATATCGGTAACATAGGATTTCATTGTTTAGATTAAAATGGCAATTATAAATAAATAAATTTTCAACGTTTCATCAAAAATCTGGCTTGTTGATCTTTAATATATCAACATTATTTGTTCCTATTTACATAATTATATTTCGACTGTAGTCAGACACATATGATTCCAGTTGTTTGTGTTTGAGATCTTCGAATACACACTGCCTATGTACACCCGTGTAACCGCGTCGAATGATCAATTGCATTGTTTTATAAATCACGTGTCTATTTAAAGCCGTACTTTGGTCATTGTCTGTGTTTGACGTATAAAACATCTTATAACAACCTTAACTGTTTTATTGTGTCAAAATACATACGCGTAGTAAGCAAATATCGTGATATTGTTTTAAAAGATGAACGTATAACGCGAGATTGTGGGGTACTATTTCAGCAGGTAAGTTTGTATGTTAAAGGTTTTCTACGTAAAATTAATCAGGACAACGTATAAACGTTATACATTGTAACGACATTGTCCTGAACAGGCGACAAACATTTAAATTCCATCTGAGATTGAAGCTTTCCGCCATTTTGAATTTGACTACCGATATTCCGTAGTATAAATTTATTGGATATTCTTCAGTACTATCATATATTATTACAGATGATCTATGTATAAGACAAACACTGAAACTGGATTCCTAGCTTGATAATATCAACTCTTCCAGGTAAATACTGATATAGGTAGTGATATGACACACAATATACCAGTAGTATGTACACAATACAGCAGAGCATGTAAATCGTCAGTGTGAGAATTTCTTTTTCCGTATTTGGTTTTGTTTTTTTCGGGGAGGGGTGAGAAACTCTAGGTGATTGTTTATCTTATGTCGTTTTGCCATTGGTGAGAGTTGACTTATATCATTCTTTTCTCTAACACTGTCCACCATAAAAGGAAATCGCACCCCGTAAAACATGTGGAGAGTAAGAGAAAGTATTCTACCCTTAATATTATCCACAACTTCATTATTCTCCTTCAAGTCAGAGAGAAATAAGCCAACTAAAATAATATGAAGTTAAAAGTATACATTAAATGAATATTTAAGGCTTTGGATATCTACACAGTTGACTTTGAATCATAAGCGAATATCTATACCTAACTAGGATTTATGACAAATATTTCATAACATTGGGAGCCTGATATCATATATAAAAATATACGGTGTTTATTTACACAGGGGTATTTTTTTCTATGATTTGACATTCAATATTATTGTCGGAGAAGAAAGCAAGAAAGCGTGTGAGTATAATTGAATTGGCAAAAATGTATTGGGGGCAATAATACGTTTTTTGTTTTTAATCAGTATTTTTCGCAGTACATTTACATTCTAAAAAACAAAATGGATGCCAATGATATCGATGTTGTCTAATAGTGATGTCCTATGAAACAGGTGACAATATGTGAGAGGGATTCAGATGACAACCTGATCGTCTCGTGGTAGCCATGGCAACGTGTCTTACAATTTCCGGTGATATATCTCGTGTGATCCTGATTATTATCAACGCATCAGGACTGGTATGTATAATAGAGAAGTAGCTTAAGGGGGCGGTCTACAGCTTACTGGTGGAAAGTATTAAAGCCACTCTGTAGCACTTTACGGTACATAGATATACAATTTTATACAATCAATACAATTACATGTAGCAAATACTTAATCAATACAATTTTGAGGAATTCGCAGGAGCTACCTTATCAGGCGCTAACTACTAGTCCTATGCCACCTGGCTAATATCTCCGTATATATGTGTGCTTGTATATTTCAGGCATTCGCATTATTCCTGATAGCGTTCGCGAGTAACCTTCGTGTCAATCCTGACAACAGTTTCGGCACTGACTACGAGAGTACGGAGAAGGCCTTGTTGGTGTCCGTTGTGTCCAAACACCCCCCCGACAATGACACGTCGGCCATCAGTCAGTGGCACCTCAAGGACGCCGACGTCTTTAATACGTTTTTCCTGGCCATGTGGCTCGGAGGGGGGTTGCTCCTTATCGTTTCCGTAGTTGGCCTCATCATGGCAGCAAAGAAAAGTAGTGGAGGGTTGCTCGTGGTAGGTATCATTTCCGACAATGATTTGAAAAACCTCATGCCATCCCTGCCTCAATATATAATTCTTACGCTTGTAAGACGTTTTAAATAGATTTTAATAGCAAACACATATATGAAAAACGCGTCAAAAACTAGATGTCTGGTGTTTGTAGAACGTTTTAAACGAGAGTTTCAAAAAAAATGACAAATTTCGCGACCATTTTCAAAATGTGAATTTCTTGCGTTTCAAGGTTAGGGTAACTTAAAGTACTTTTCTGATTTAAAGTTTAAGAAAATTTACTTCCATATAATTTAAAAAGAAATATTTTTTTTATGAATTCTGCAAACATTCATTCATATTCACACTTGGAAGATATTGTATGATTTTGTTCTGCAAATAGTCAAAACAAACAAAAACACCTAACAAATATATCATTAATCTATTATTTTCCATTTTCTGCTATTTTTTCAAAAATACATACAAGAAAGAATGTTTAGTTACCGGAATATTTTGACTTCTCGGAGGAGTACAATCTTAAGGTGTTATATCGTCTTTGTGTTTACAGCACGGAGGATTCCTGTTCATTCTTTTGATTTGTGAGATTGCCTTATATGGCATGCTCTCCAACAGCACTGTAAGTAACTTCTTATAATTATCATTAACACAGAAATGTTTCACCCTGATCGTCCTTTACTACTTTCGCAGACGACAATGTAGCCCATGAAATCGGACTAAAAAACGTTGTCCTAATTCAGTTCTATAAATAGCTCATTTTTCATTGGTAGAATAGTTTTGCGGAACAAATTGCTTTCCAGCCTTCATTCGTTACAATCTTTATTCGCACTGCAGTGTACATTTTGCCTCTCACATGTATTTACTTATGTTGTATGGTGTGTATTTATATTCGATATCATGATAAATTCACCCATTTTACGGAGAGCGAAAATGCTAGAGTTCAACTGCGGCAAAAAAAATAATTGTTACACGATAGTTATACACGATAGTTATTAAACCTTTACCTTCCACGTTCATCGTTTGATGATAGATTTACAAACATTTACGTGCCTAATATATTATTCTTAGTTTTACAGAACCCTATCTGTAGTTTAAAGGGGCAACAAATCAGTAACATGTACAGGTCGGTAACAGTTCCAAATGTGATGACAAATGATGAAATATTATTGTGTACAGGTCGCTGGCAATCTGAAGGATTCGGTACCTCTCAAATCCTCTATCCAGGGCTCTATGTACACCGGCTTCAAGGATTATGGCGGAATCTATGGGACGGACGCTAATAGTATTGGCTGGTCTGTCATTATGCTGAAGGTATTTCAACCATGTCTTTCTATTCCAATATTTGTCTTTTGTGACTGTCCACTAATTCCTGACTACGTGTCTTTCTAGTCCGACATTGGCCTTTTGTGATTGTCGATCCACTCCTGACAGTAGTCTCAGTCTTCTTATACCTTTACTCTGCGTTACAGTTCGTGTGTAAGGGATACACATTTTATAACATCTCTACTATCTATTACAGTACGTGTGTAAGGGATACACATTTTATAACATCTCTACTATCTGTTACAGTACGTGTATAGAGATACACATTTTATAACATCTCTATTATCTGTTACAGTACGTGTATAGAGATACACATTTTATAACATCTCTATTATCTGTTACAGTACGTTTATAGAGATACACATTTTATAACATCAAACCCAGAGTACTAAAAGAGCTTGCAACAGAAATAGCCCCGATATTAACCCTAATATTTAATCAGTCTCTGGAAACAGGTATAGTGCCTACAGACTGGAAATCTGCAAATGTATCACCTGCTTATAAAAAGGGTCCAAAATTTCACCCAGAAAACTACAGGCCCATATCTCTGACCTGTATCTGTAGCAAAATTATGGAACACATTGTGGTCTCAACTATCATGACCCATGCCGATACCCATAACATATTGTAT
>NW_018480071.1:753190-772225 GCF_002113885.1 Mizuhopecten yessoensis | reverse complement strand
GCGCTATGTGCTCAATAAGCACAGGTACAACCATCGTACCTCCAGTGTGTCAGAAATGTTGGACCACCTAAAGCTGCGCCCTCTAGCAGATAGACGTAGAGATGCTCGTCTGACCATGCTTCATAACATTGTAAAGCAGAAAGTCGCTATCGTAAAATCAGACAGATTAATCCCTACAATTAGAAAATCCCGAACAAACCACCAGTTTTCGTATCAAATACCCCACTCAAAAACCGCGACCAGAAAGGCATCATTCTTCCCTCGAACTATACCCGAGTGGAATAAACTCCCACCTGACATTATTTCGAGCCCCACAACGGAATTATTCAAATCAGCCCTCTACCGTCACCTTTCAAAACGCAAATTAGACCATCTCGTATCTTTTAAAAACATTCTCTTTCCATGCTTCACTCCTCGTCTGACATTTTATCTTCAAATTGTTGAAGTTGGTCAGTACCATTTTGAAGTAGAATTAACATCTCTACTATCTGTAACAGTACGACTGTTGTGGGGTATATATGACATATTATCTCTACTATCTGTTACAGTACGTCTGTTGTGGAGTATTTATTATATATCATCTCTGCTATCTGTTACAGTACGACTGTTGTGGGGTATATATGACATATTATCTCTGCTATCTGTTACTGTACGACTGATGTGGGGTATATATGACATATTATCTCTGCTATCTGTAACAGTACGACTGTTGTGGGGTATATATGACATATTATCTCTGCTATCTGTTACAGTACGACTGTTGTGGGGTATATATGACATATTATCTCTGCTATCTGTTACAGTACGACTGTTGTGGGGTATATATGACATATTATCTCTGCTATCTGTTACAGTACGACTGTTGTGGGGTATATATGACATATTATCTCTGCTATCTGTTACTGTACGACTGATGTGGGGTATATATGACATATTATCTCTGCTATCTGTAACAGTACGACTGTTGTGGGGTATATATGACATATTATCTCTGCTATCTGTTACAGTACGACTGTTGTGGGTTATATATGACATATTATCTCTTCTATCTGTTACTGTACGACTGTTGTGGGGTATATATGACATATTATCTCTGCTATCTGTTACTGTACGACTGTTGTGAGGTATATATGACATATTATCTCTGCTATCTGTTACAGTACGACTGTTGTGGGGTATATATGACATGTTATCTCTGCTATCTGTTACTGTACGACTGTTGTGGGGTATATATGACATATTATCTATACTATCTGTTACAGTCATCTGTTGTGGGGTATAAATAATATATTGTATCTACTATCTGTTAAAGTATGACTGTTGTGAGGTATATATGACATTTTTATCTCTACTATCTGTTACAGTACGTCTGTTTTGGGGTATATATCACATATTATCTCTGCTATCTGTTACAGTACGACTGTTGTGGGGTATATATGATGTATTGTCTCTGCTATCTGTTACAGTACGACTGTTGTGGGGTATATATGATGTATAATCTCTACTATCTGTTACAGTCATCTGTTGTGGGGTATACATGATATATCATCTGTGCTATCTGCTACAGTACGACTGTTGTGGGGTATAAATGATGTATTATCTCTACTATCTGTTACAGTACGACTGTTGCGTTTTTTTTTATTATACATTATCTCTACTATCTGTTACAGTACGACTGTTGTGGGGTATATATGACATATTATCTCTTCTATCTGTTACAGTACGACTGGTGTGGGGTATATATGACATATTATCTCTGCTATCTGTTACAGTGCGACTGTTGTGGGTTATATATGACATATTATTTCTGCTCTCTGTTACAGTACGACTGTTGTGGGGTATATATGACATATTATCTCTACTATCTGTTACAGTACGACTGCTGCGGGGTATACGGATGGACACAGTATGAGACACTGACAGAGAATACCCAGAGACCAATTAAGCTCGCGGGAACGTTTATCTGCTGTGAGCTGGATAATTTAAAGTTATATCTCAACGGGTCCTGTTGGGCTGGTGGTGTCCATACCTCAGACAAAAACGTAAGTTTGTATATTTATGTCTTAAATGGTAAGTATATATGTTAATGTAACAAAATTGTAATTTTATCGGTTAAGTCAGATACATATAAAACGTCTCTGGTTAATGTAACAAAATGGTTAGTTTATATGCTAATGTCACAAAATGGTTAGTTTATACGTTAATGTAATAAAATGGTAGGTTCATACGTTAATGTAATAAAATGGTAGGTTCATACGTAAATGTAACGAAAGTCTTTAATTATGTTAATATAACAAAATGGTAAGTTTGAATGTGAACATATATGTCTAAGAGGCAGCCCTGGGTTGAATACATGTAAATGTGTATTTATTACTAGTCCTGAGTGGAATATACAGTACATAATGTATGTAATGTGTGCAAAAGTATATACAGTGAATTACAGCATAAATACCACCGTCTGTCTATTCCGTCTTTTCGTATTGCAGAGTTATCTGCTCTTGTGTGCAGGTTTTGATTGTTACGTAATTTGTTTGTGAGAGTAACGTCATCAATTTTGAGAAAACGACGTAATTTTGAACAAACCAATGACGTAACAATCAATACCTGCTCACAAGAGAAGATAACTCTGCAATACGCAAAGACGGAATAACTATCATTAGGATAATAATAATACAAAAATGTTTCTTATTATTCTTGTTTTCTGTGTAGGACTGTTATGATGCCATTGTTGAGGCCATTCTGTCCTCGACCGTTGTACAACTGATACCCTTGATTTATATCGCCCAGGTAAGAATTGGAGAATTCTGAGTCTTCTATAATTCTACTGGCTCCAGTTTGCAAACTGTTTCCCCGAAAAGTAAATATGTTGAGTTTATTTCCTAGAATAATGGAACGATCGAATCACGATATTCGTTTTAGTCTCCCTTCTAATTGATCTTTCATATTAAATATGTCATCATTATTAATAAGTAATATTTGCTTTTTTTCGTAACGATCTTATTGAAACTAATGTTATTATCACCCTGTACCCATATCAATGCTTATCAATGATTTCAAGCACTTATTTATTTAACTTGAGTATGCAAATACTAAGCTAGCATATCTTTTGTAACTTTTTTTAATCACTCCGATATTCGTACGGTTTAGAATGACGCCTTCTACACGAACAAAATTATTGTCCTAAGAACGATTTTGCTTCTAATCTTCAAAATAACTAGCCAGCAAACAGAGAAACATAACAATATAATGAATTTTGTATCTAGTAAACCTTGTGCATGGTAAATAGTATAGTAAGTACTGTGTATATTATTATAGATAATGTGTTGTGTATGTTTACTATCACAATTATAGCGATACATTTGGACGTGTGATCATTGACAGGGTATTTTGAAAAGAACATATTTTATACAGCCAGCTTGAATTATTTTCATCTAGCTATAAATTTGTTCCATTTTCTGGGAAAATATTTATAAAATGAAAACGACTAACGTTTTTGAAGAAACATCGTAATAAGTTTTTATTGATTTTTTTTCCTAATCTACCAAAACAATGACACGTGTTGAGGTGGATATGTTTGTATAGATGAAGGTAACTCCTTGTGACCGGAGGTCTCTGTTCAGAGTACTATTAAGACTTACCCAATACATTACATCAACAGATCAAAGCTTGCTTTAGAAAATCATTCTTGTGTTTCTTATATTTCAGATTGTTATGATCCTTTGCGCCATCTTGATTATCCTTGACAACAAGTATACGGTTACTAAGGTAGAACCGGAAGATGATAACTACCCCGAGAAACCAAACGCGCTGAATCCGAGAAAGGGAAATTGAGTGACTGAACACTAGTTATCGCCTTAATATCAACATAGTTTGATTGAGGGAGTTGTGTAATTCATCGTTTAATGATTTGATGAGTTGAGTTATTGGTGATTGGTTGAAGATATCAAGACGCCCTCATCATGTTGAATATACGAAATCAACATCATAAACGGACAACCACATTGGAGAATAAATTAATGAGTTATTAATGAATCACCCACGGGTTTAAGGTGTGTATAACACCGATTGGTGGCTAATTGGAATGTTCAGTGTTCTGGAGACATATTATTTTTAATTTACATTTCCACTACAAGTTCCTCTATAAACAGAATTCCGTCAGCGTTATTTTGAAGCTTCTTCTTTCGTCTCGATTAACATGAGAGCACCTTAGAATCAAACATTTTGGTGACGTTAGAATGTACCAGGAACCCTGTCAACGCTGTCGACACAGACTCACTAATATCGAAATATAAAGGAGTATCTTTATTTAGGTCAATAATAACTAAATATTTAAAATGTTAATACAAAGTTTGAACGGCATTTTCCCAATGTCTCATGCCGGTATGAAATTCAAAAAACAATGTCGTCTAATCCTTAGAACTATGTTTGTCATTATGCAGAAAATAAATATAAGATAATTTTATCAGTTCATAGATCGGTTATGATCATGTTAATTGAGTTTCAGGCAGTAAATATAAACGCAACGGCCGTAAATATATTTACTTGCTACAGGCAATTACTCAACTAACTGTAGTGTCATCTGTAACAAATAGACATGGCATGGTTTAGGATCACCTCTCACAACAACGATTTCAGACTTAAAGATGTAATTTTCTGTCAGTAAATATATTTCACAGCATGATAAATTCGTTATATATATATGCTTTACTTAACATACGTAACATGGTTTCCTATAACCTGCACAGATTTCATATTTCCTTCGAGATATGCAACCAAGATAAACTCTATGTAGTTAATATAATAGGTTTCGGAGTTTTATGAGATCCGATACCATAGGAAAAATGTTTTGTTGGACTTCAGGCTGACATCAATTAAACTAAATGTTTCTTGCATTAAAACGAATAACATTTATTTACCAATTTAATTGCATTCAACAACCTCCTGTTTCAAGACATGATACTTGTTATAGTTGATGTATTTAACCTCGTTATAACTTCTGTTATGTATGAATCTAAATGTGTAAAATAAATATATTAAACATCATATTTAGTGGTCGTTGTTTGTTGAATGAACATCCTCAATACATGTTAAGGGTAAAAACGCTATCAAATCTGAACTAGATTCTGATGTCAAAGTGTTATTTATCAAATATGAACGACACTTGGTAAGAACAGTTTTTACAATGACCTAATGGTATTGTTGTTTACTTATTTTCCCATTTTCCAATTCAAATCAGATGAAAAGGAATTCAAATAAGACCTTTTTTATTTAATTGTCAATTTTTGAATATATTTAGTTAAAGACTTCAAAAATGAAGTTTAAATGATTGTTTTAAATTTAAGGTATTTCGAATATAGTTATCATATCATGTCCAGCATCTGAAGCAGGTATTGAGATGTACTATAGATGAGGAATCTATTTTCCAATATAAGTTAGGGTAGAGCTTGTAGTTTATGAAAACTATAGCTAAACAAACAAACAAAAATTGAAAAATGAAAAATATACTGAACCAAGGAATCAAGGTAATATTCAGCATCTGAAACAATTCAGATTCAATGGATCCTGCACTAATACGTTTGGAAAACACAAAACAAGTCGCCAAAAACTACATTGATAAGGAAACTGACAAAGTTGCTAGACTGTACAAGCAAGGACCTACACAACAGACAGCTGATGTTAGAATAAGATGTTGTGCCAGGACTTACATTCTTTGAGATATAACACACAGTTAAACATCAAATAAGAGTCACTGGATTAGGAATTGTAGGCCCATTCCGTATCTGTTGCATGAAGCAAATATTAAACTATAGTCCTCATTTGGTTGTTTTAGCACTTATACCGTGCTGATTTTAACAGCTTTGTTTTGAAATTTTGTTATTTGAAATGTAATGCTAATATACAAATAATAAAAGAAGAAGATATTTTATCAAGTGTTATGTAAACATCACAATCACTACAAAATGAATACAGAATTATTTTAATTTTCAATCTTTTATTTCCTATCTTTAATCTTTTGTGATATCTTATAAAACATGATCAGCTTCCGGCTACACAACTTTAGATATAATAGTTATACACAGGTGAAATACAGGTAGATACTGACAAAACAAACTATAATCCCTTTTACACCCCACCTTTTTTCAAAGTGGAGGAATCAAAACAAGCCTATGAGGGGAAGCTGTTTTGTTTTCATACATTTGACAATTTAACACGGTAGTTCGAGCATATTTGCATCTTATATAATTGCCAACATAACAGGGAAATATTTTAGGTACAGTGTACACTTACCAATACTGATGTGGATATCTCTTAAGTTGGGTATATGTAATATAAAAAGAAATTTTCAAAAAATTGATGAAGTTCATTATTAAAAACATTTGTTGATAAAAACAAAAGTATTATGCTGCTATACTAATAAGACGAAGATTAAAAGTATATATTGAAATTATTTGATTTTATATAGTCTTTTTTATTAGACAGGAGCATTTAATTATAATTAAGACGCTTCAAATAAAGAAAACCCGTTGAGGAAGAAAAGTAAAACCTGCCTATAACAAATCGCACCGTTTGTATCTGTGGTCTTTGTTACCAAACGTTGTGCATTGTGTATCAGGGTATGTTTATCGTGGTTTCATTGTCTTCGTCTCGGCTATTGTCATTCTGTTCACTAGTTAAATCTCTGGTATATATCCCAGTGTATGTAGAGTCCAAAATCTTTTAGTGACGTGCCATTGTCTTTGTCTCGAGTCAGAAATCACTGAAGCGTTTGATACCTATTCAACATTGTCTTTTCAGCAGATAACGGTTTATTTATATACGTTTATATGAAGACGCCATCTTTGTTTTGTGCGCCATTACATTTTGGATTCTATGTCAATATTTGACACATTATTTTGGATTAATTTTAACACATTTTAGAGTGAGTATTTTTAAATCACACTTCCCCCGCACAATACCACTATTTATACATGTTAATGCCATCCACGTTACTTCTTTAACATATCAATTATTGTTATATGTTATTCCAGTTACACTTTGTCGATTATATTTATTAAAATTCGACTACAATAGTTAATGCTACAAGATGTAGCAAGTCTAGAAATCGTATAGAAATGGAAGATGATGTGCAAACTGTGTGGTGGTGACGTTGCAGGAAAGGTGAGCGAAGAGGTGAAATTGCATGTTAGGAATAAATATTGAGACGACAGATTGACAATAGTGGTGGGGATGACAGGGGAAGGAGGTGTGGTGAGGATTATGACGACAGGCGGTTGTGGTAAGGATTGTGAAGGAAGAGATTGTGAGGGAAGAGGTTGTGGTAAGGATTGTTAGGAGATATGTTGCGGTACAGATGATGAGAGAAGGAGATTGATTAAGGGATAATGAGGAAAGAAGGGTCTTGGTGGAGATGGTATGAGTTAAGGAGGTTGTAGTGTGGATGGTAAGGGGTCAGGATTATGACGGGGGTGGTAAGGGATGGAGGTTGTGGTAAGGGATGGAGGTTGTGGTAGGGATGGTGGGAATGAGTTTGTGGGGGGATGATGAGGGAGAGAGGTTGTGGTAAGGATTGTGAGTGAAGAAGTTGTGGTAAGGATTGTGAGTGAAGAAGTTGTGGTAAGGATGGTGAGGGAAGAGGTTGTGGTAAGGATGGTGAGGGAAGAATGTTGTGGTAAAGATTGGGAGGGAAGGAGGTCGTGGTAAGGATTATGAGAGGATGAAGTGGTGGAAGGGATTGTAAGGAAAGAAGTTGTGGTAAGGATTGTGAGGGAAGAGGTTGTGGTAAGGATGGTGAGGGAAGAGGTTGTAGTAGGAATGGTAAGGGGAGGAGGTCGTGATAAGGATTATGAAAGAGGGGGAGGTTGTCGTAAGGATTGTGACGGAAGAGGTTAAGGTAAGGATGGGGAGGGAGGAAGGTTGTAGTTGGGATGGTGAGGGAAGGCGGTTATTGGGATTTGAGGGATGAAAATTGTCGTGGAGATAATGAGGGAAGGAAGTTGTGGTGGAGATGGTCAGGGAAGAAGTTTGTATTTGGATAGACTATGATTGTTGTTGTGATAGGGTATGATGGGACCAAGGTTGTCGCGGGATTGTTACTGAAGGAGGGTATGGTGGGGATGGTTAGAGGAGGTGGTTGTGGAGAGAAGGATGAGAGTTGTGGTGGGGAAAGAGAGGGAAGAAGGTTACTGTGGGGGTGGTGAGAGAAAGAGTTTTTGGTTGGTATGGAGAATGTAGGAGGGGTGGAGTGGATGATGAGGGTTGCAGTTTGTGGTAGGGATGATGGGGGATAGAGGTTGTGGTGGGGATGGTGAGGGTAAGAGTTTGTGGTAGGGATGGTGAAGGATGGAGGTTGTGGTGGGGATGGTGAGGGGAAGAGTTTGTCGTAGGGAAGGTGAGGGATGGAGGTCGTGAAGGGGATGGTGAGGGAAGGAGGATGTGTTGAGGATGGTGAGGGATCGATGTTGTGGTAAGGATAGTGAGGGATGGAGGTTGTGGTTGGGGATGGTGAGGGATGGATGTTGTGGATGGTTATGGAAGAAGGTTGTTGTCGGGATTGTGACTAAAGGAAGTTATGGTGGGGATGGTTAGAGAAGGTTGTTGTGAAGGGGAGGATGAGAATTGTGGTGGGGATGGTGATAGAAGAAGGTTACGGTGGGGATATTGAAAGAAGGAGGTTGTGGTGGTGAGGGTAACAGACGGAGATTGTGGTTGAGATGATTGGTGTAAGGTTGGTGATCTGATGCAAGAAAAAGGTCAGGGTTCGGAGAAGGACTGAGGATGTTATTTCAGTTAGATAAGATAGATAAAATGCTGGAGGGAGTGGAGGCTTAAAAGTGCAAAATGTTATTTTGTAGCCTATAAAACAATCCGGCATTGTATTTTATACTGATCGCCTGTTAAATGTTTTATTTTGCTGTATAACATGACGGAGAAATCTTATTTTGACAAAGCTATCAGACGTAAGGGCCACCTTGACCTGGACTGACAATGGGATGCATAGGATGCTGTGGAGGTCTAGGACGATGCTGTATCGTCCTTATAAACATGATACTAATCGTAAGTTTTAATAAAATTAGTTCAGTTACATAGCACTCATATAACTTAATTCAGAGAGAACATAAACCGATTAGTTGGAATCATTATTAGCTCACTTCGGGCCAAGTGAGCTTATGCCATGGTGCAGCGTCCGTCGTCCGTCCGTCCGGCGTCAATATGTTACTTTAAACAACTTCTTCTTAATAACCAAAAGGCCTAGGGTGAGGATATTTGGCTAGAAGCAAACAAGGATGAAGGGCTACCAAGTTTGTTCAAATAAATGGCCTTCACCTATTTTCAAGGTCACAGGGGTCAAATATGTTTAACACTTAAACAACTTCTTCTCAATAACCAAAATGCCCAGAGTGATGATTTTTGGCTAGTAACATGCTGGGATGAAGGGCTACCAAGTTTGTTCAAATGAATGACCTTGACTTATATTCAAGGTCACAGGGGTCAAATATATTAAAAACCTTTAAACAACTTCTGAATAACTAAGAGGCCTAGGGTTAAGGTATTTGGACAGTAGCATGCTGGGATGAAGGGCTACCTAGTTTGTTCAAATGAATGACCTTCGTCCATTTTCAAGGTCACATGGGTCAATTGTCTTAACAAATATTTATACAACTTCTTCTGAATAACTAAGGAGCCTAGGATGATGATATTTGGCCAGTAACATGCCAGGATGAAGGGCTACCAATTTTGTCAAAATGAATGATCTTCGCCCATATTCAAGGTCACAGTGGTCAATATATGTTTAAATCTTTAAAGGACTTGTTCTGTATAACCAATAGGTCCAGGGTTATGATATTTTGCCAAAAGCATGCTGGGTTGGAAGACTTTAAACTCTGTTCAATATAATGTCCTTGTTCGACATTCAAGGTCACAGGCGTCATATGTTTAAATCTTTTAATAGGTTCTTTTAAATCAAACACTGGCATTCTGCCTGTAGCTGTATTTTAGTCCACTTTTAAGATAACAAGTGTGAGATTAATACCAGGTGAGCGATTCAGGCCCATTGGGCCTCTTGTTTTTATTCATAATCGTACAGTGAAATCTGTTCTTACCTGTGAAATATTCAACGCATTTTGTTAATATACGGACAGTTTTGTTTTTTTGTTTATAACTTTTGATTTATGTACCATATCACACATAATCCTTCATGAAATATAACCATAAAGATCGTTTTGTTTGAATCTATTGTCTATGATTAATGTGCTATTGTGATGTAGTTAATTACATTTAGACATGCACTTTAAACAAACAGAATTTCAAGGTTTTGTTTACAACTATTTAACATACCTTACAAGTTTACTTTTTTATTATTAGTAGTATTTATTCTTTAAAACGTATTTTCGTTTTTTTCGAATTATTTAGTACTCAGTAACTCTTTTACTGCTCCTGATACAGTAGATGGGTGCCACGGTCAAATAGTGAGTTGCTTAAAGTTTCCCCAAAAGTCTTCCAAAAATGTTGACAAAAAGATATTTTTTATTAATTAATCACAGGAATAAGAAATTGGGCTTGAGCTCAGAAATTGGGCGTGAGCACAGAAATTGGGTTTGAGCACAGAAATTGGGCTTGAGTATGATCAGTTTCATGAATATGGTATCTACAGATGATACATCAATAGAAATATGTTTCCCCTAGTCGACTTAATTTTGGTTTATACAATTTGACGAAATAGGCTATTGAGGGAATAGTTATAATACATGTATGTCCTGGTTATTAGGTAATTAAAACAAAAGAAAATCCATACTATGTTCATAATTGGTACAGCTTACAGTCCAGAACACTTACTTTAGTCTAACAATTTGGCTACTAAGCAATCTAGAGTCATCTTAAGTCATGCTTTTGAAAATCATAAAATTTGTTAATTAAGGGGAGTGTAAACATGGACTTGTTAATGTTACAAATTAGCACGGTCTTCTGGACGTAATAAATTAAGTTACGGTATGGAAAGGTATAAAGGGCTAAACTGATGGATAGCCATTAGGTCCAATTACTCGATAATATAATTTTATTTGATTCAGTTAAGTTCATTGAACATTCAGTGGACATTACTGTTGCGTTGCTTGTATTAACCATCTGTGCTTATTTAACTAACCTATTAATGCACTAATTAAACTTACTAGAAAAGGGATTGAGTCACTTAATAATATATCTTTTTTGCATTCATAATTGGATCGTCCGTCTTAATTATTGTTTCAATGTGGCTTATGGGTTACAAGTGTTTTATATCAAACAGATAATTTATAATTCCTTATAACAAACCAATGTAGACTCCAGAACTTCGCGAAATGAACGAACAAGAGATAGGTTGCACAAAATTGCAAATTCAATCATCAATATTTTAGATATTCAATCAAACTACATTAAAATATATTGCTTAACACAAAAAAAAACACTTCGCCGGTGATTCAAAGCTTAAGTGTTCATTTTTGTGCCGTGTAAATGTACACGTTAATCTTATCCTAAAGAATATATTTTTAAGAGATCTACCTGTGACATGCATAAGCGCTTAAACCATTTATATCACTTCAGAATATTCGTCTATTTTAATCCATTTTTATACTTGACCGACATACAGGTGGTGTTCGCCCTGATATTGCTGCTCTTTACTGTCGTGTGGATCTATCCTGATTTGCCGTTAGTACTGGATATGTACGAGGGCGACGTGAAGTCAGAGATGCAAACAAGTACTGTTATCAAGGTTGAGGATGACTGGCACATCACAAAGTTCAGTCTGTACGCCACGTTTTTGTATCTGGTGTGGGCCGTGGCTGGGGTAGGACTCCTGCTCAGTATCTGTGGCTGTGTAGCATCTTGCTGTAAATACAAAGGATGCATCTGCGCTGTAAGTAGATGGTGTTGCATGCTGTACATACTTTGGGGCCCTTTCGGGAAGAAAAGTTAAATTGATATATGGTAGTGGAAGTATATAGTCAAGTTATTGGCAAAAAAGGCAAACGGACTCTTTTGTAGGGTTTCATTTTTAACAATAATTGGTAAATTTGTGTTAAACCTGTTAATCGAATCAAAACGAAAGTAATGACTGGTTTTTCCTTTCGGAACAGGACATAGATGTTCTGTTAAATATTAAGGGATGAGTTTCGGACAATTATAAAAGACCCCGCAACAACCTAGTAAATATGTCATCCTCTTAATCAGTGTTGAAGAATATGCTATTGTGAAAAGTCAAAATGTTCTACTTACTAATTTTTAAGCCATAACTTATTTTAAAGAGGAATGAGAAAAGGAAAAATACACAGAATTTTTCTATATGTTTATCGTTTTGATTTTAATAAGAACAAATGCAATACAATATCATCAAAGTAAGTGTGTTATTAGAAATCTATGAATGTTTGCATAATTGATGAAAATAGTGTTTTCCTCTTAGTTAAGGAAGAAAAAAACTTTCAAATTATATTTTGATCTCAGAAGAGTAGTTTAGGATAATGCTATCCAATATTTAACCTTATTCAATATTCAATGAATTTAAAAAAAAAAGTTTCTTAATAAAAGAAAAGAAAGAAATCATAAAAATCCTGAATGTATGACTAAGGCCTCACGGGACAGACCTTACTGTCGGGAGTGCTTGGCCGATCTCTCTGAACCTTTCCCGATCCGTAGGACTCTGTTACGAACGTATACGACTGCGTTCAGACAATAATAGGACATTCCAGATCATTGAGGATACCAATCTGACTTTTTCACTTTTCGTTTCGTCTCAAACGGGAGCCATAATCGGCACTATGTGAACGCGGCATTAAAGAATGAATTCATGGTCTCCATTCCATTGAAAAAATATGCTGCTTTAAGTTATTTAACCCTTTCGCGTTCTGAGTCCATAAAGGTTGCAACTCTTGACGTCGTTCTCGCTTTTGTGTTTTGTCAAAACATAAATGCGGCAATTGATATAGAGAAAATCAGGAAATCACTAGGCTTAAGAAATAACCTTACATGTACACATTCGTAAACTGTTTTTCTTTTGTGTTGCTCTGTATATTGGAATACAATTTAGCACATGTATATCATATATGTTTCGAACTCTATGGTCACGACTCTCTCTATTTCAGTACTCTATCATCGTTCTGATTCTGGTGGTGGCTCAACCTGTTGCGCTGATCATGCTTCCGATAGCCGATGCCAATCCTGTAAGTAATGGCCACCTCTGTATACATGTCGCCACCTTGTGGATATGTATCACACCTCTGTAAATGTCGTCATTTAGTGGGTATTACTCCATCATTGTAAATAAGTTGTGGTGAAGTGTCATCACCCTACCCATGTAACTACCGATACCTGATTATAATCTACCCCTTTTACTGTCGCCACCTGGTGGTTATTATCTACCCATGTAACTGCGCCACCTGGTGGTTATGATATACCCCTGTTACTGTCACCACCTGGTAATTATAATACAACCCTGTTACTGTCGCCTACTGGTAACTATAATACACCCCTGTTACTGTCACCACCTGGTAATTATAATACAATCCTGTTACTGTCGCCACCTTGTAATTATAATACCCCCCTGTCACTGTCACTACCTGGTAATAAGTATACATCCCTGTTACTGTCGCAACCTTGTGATAAGTGTACACCCCTGTTATTGTCGTCACCTGGTTACTTTAATGCACCTTGTTACTGTCACCACCTGGTGATTATAATAAAACTCCTGTTACTGTCACCACCTGATGATTATAATAAAAACCCTGTTACTGTCACCACCTGGTAATTATAATAAAACCCCTGTCACTGTCACCACCTGGTGATTATAATAAAACCCCTGTCACTGTCACCACCTGGTGATTATAATAAAACCCCTGTTACTGCCACCACCTGATGATTATAATAAAAACCCTGTTACTGTCACCACCTGGTAATTATAATACAACCCTGTTACTGTCGCCACCTTGTAATTATAATACCCCCCTATCACTGTCACTACCTGGTAATAAGTATACATCCCTGTTACTGTCGCAACCTTGTGATAAGTGTACACCCCTGTTATTGTCGTCACCTGGTTACTTTAACGCACCTTGTTACTGTCACCACCTGGTGATTATAATAAAACCCCTGTTACTGTCACCACCTGATGATTATAATAAAAACCCTGTTACTGTCACCAGCTGGTAATAATCATGATACAATAAATATACATATACCACCATCTTGTGGTATTGTTAAATATAAACTTCATTTTTTACAAGAATTATTAAACAGGTTTTTTCAGCTCACTGTTAATTCGTATTTATCACTCTTACTGAGTCCGAAGGAAGCGTGCAGATAGGCTTAATTTTGGAGGAAACTAGAGTACCCCGATGATAACCCACCAATACGGGTGGGTAGACGTTATCATTATGTCAGATAGGTATGTACTGGGGTTACTGGGGTTACAGACATATTAGAAACCCAAAAGTAAGGGAAAGTATTTTTTGATATCTGTAAAAGCCAGAACACCCTTCAATATATCCACTCAATAAACCTGACCTAGGAAAGGAAATACCAAGTTTCAGTTTTATATTAGATCGTACGTATCAGACGTGAAGCAGAGAAAAGAAACACGGGAATGCCGAAGTGTCAACAAAACCACAGTTCGAACAGAAATCGATAAACCTAGAGCAAACTATAAAACTAGGGAAAAATATTAAATTAGGGCAAACTATAAAACTAGGGCAAAAAATAAAACTAGGGCAAACTATAAAACTCGGGCAAACTATAAAACTAGGGCAAACTATAAAACTAGGGCAAAATATAAAACTAGAGCAAGCTATAAAACTAGGGCAGGCTATAAAACTAGGGCAAAATATAAAACTAGGGCAAAATATAAAACTAGAGCAAACTATAAAACTAGGGCAAACTATAAAACTAGGGCGAACTATAAAACCAGGGCAAACTTTAAAACTAGGGCAAACTATAAAACTATGGAAAAAATAAAAAACTAGGGCAAACAATAAAATTAGGACAAAATATATAAAACAGGCAAAATATAAAACTAGGGCAAAACGTGAACAAATATAATTTACAGGGAGAAACTTGTAAAAGTACGACGAGAATAAGCCCAGGTGTTCTGGTGACAACACAACCAATAAATGAATATTATCAAAAGCATGGCCCTTCATATCACAAAAATAAGATAATTACCCTGCTCTTTGTTCTAACAGATCTTGGGCACGCTGCGCAGTATCTTAGAGGACAGTTTCAGTAGTTTCCAGGGAATGGCTGGAGGAACAGATGACGACAATGCCTGGACATTTGTCATGTGGAAGGTAAGCATTAAGATACACTTGTATCATGGTATTTATCACGATCGATAATATAGGGGTTACGCTCATATTTCTTCTCTCAGCACCCCTGTTATATGTCAAAGCAAACTTTAAGGCACGCAGCTAACCATTATATTGGTCTGACTAACCATCGGTAGGCCGATACCCGTAGTTTGAAGACTACAGAAGAGCGACACCCGATTTCAAAGCCAGTCAATTTTTCCGTTATGCGACCGAGATTTTTTTTAGATGGACATCAAGGATCAAACTAGATTCACCCACAAGGTGTTTACACTAAGCCTTCGATTTTGTCATAGACATATCCCAGGGGTCGGAGATAAAATCGGCAGTAAGCGTAGCCCTAGAGTATCGAGGGAGAGTATTCCATATGTATGACCAAATATGTTTACTCCTACATAACGCTATGCTGTGGACGTTATTGAGGAATCTTGAATTAAATGGTACGATATAATATATCCATTCAATGTTTGATTAAAATGTCTCCGATTCGGACGTTATCTTGCCGAGCTCCTAAGTATATGAATTTCCTTGATTTCTGAAACCAAGTAGAGGCTTACATTTATGTAACAGGTCAAACATTGAAATATAAAAGTTGAAATAAAAAGTGAGACGGAACTATTAAGGTTTTTGCATTACCTCCAACACAGCAGTCACAGTATTTCCGTTTTATAAAGTATATATTGCAATTTCTACTCCAGTTGGCCTCAATGCAACTACAAAATGTTACCTGTTTCATTTGCCGGTGAAATTGACCAGATTAACATTGTCTGTGCGTATGAATTCATATATATTTGCGAAGGGAGATAACTATTGGCATCTTTAAACAAAGAAGATACAGTTTGTATGAAATTTCACATTTTTATTGAAGCAACACAAGTGTTCAAGCAACTAAAAACGATCAATCAGCAAATAGTATCAGCTGTTACTAGCAGTAGTGACAAGTCATGTACTGCCCTAAAAATGATCCACCCAGCTACCCCAATTTGCCTCTTGTGTCAGTGTAAACCCCCGGTACAGATCGAAAACAAAATGGACCACTCATCCATGTAGTCCTGTCATATATGAAATGCAGTCAAACAGCAAACTGTCATATCAAATTGTTTCGTCCGCTCAAGCCACGTCTGAGTTCCTGTCTAATTCGACATTCAATTACTGCAGCTTCACATTCCAGAAGATGTAGAACCTCGAAATTTAGCGGCTCTTTACTTCGAGCTAGTAAAACGCTGGCGGCCGTTGACTCGCAACTGAGCCTTAGTGATGACGCGTCAGAAAGTTCAATATATAAACGTTTGAATATGTCAACAAAAAAATATTTAGAATATGTTTCTGTGTTTTGTTTCTTCATAATTTGGTTGTATTAAACTATCAACGTACACCATCATGTAGTATGACGGTCCTTCAATGACGGACTATATTTTTTACATTACGTCATACTTAAATTTGCACAAGCTCCAGAATCTGGGACAAACGATCAGAAAAGACTTCCAAGTTCCAATTATTAAAAAAAAAAAACATTGATTGAAATTTAAGGTTTGAATCTTTCTTTGGTGGATTTCATGGGGTGATGAATTCTGTTGGTATTGAAACAACTTCAACATTAAGTGTTTCGCAGTTTATTAAATTTGTTTCAATACCAACTTAGTTCATCACCCCGTGAAATCGACCAAAGCAAGATTTAATCCTTAAATGGATTATTATTTGAATATTTGCGTACATTACCCAGAAGTGAATCATTTGAAACAAAGCTCAGGTTTGTATTACCCACTCCCTTATCGCTGGCGCCTACCCGCAGTTTATATATTCAAAGCCATACAAATGAAAGGTTCTGGGAGCATCCTATCTGTGAAAACAACAGTGGATGCAAGTTTTCACTAGTGATTTGACAAAAAAGTTTCTAGAGAAGCTGATATAAGCGATAACAAATAAAAGATAAAAGTTGTTATCGGTTGTTTTAGATGTCTTACAATGAAGATAACAGGTACAAATTTCTATCAATAGTTTTGTGAGAAATTCAAACGATAATAGGTAATCAAACATTGTCGGTGAAACTGACAATCGCCCTAGATAACCAATGCTATCCCTGTACAGTGATATCAAACATTAAGGAGAACCTGACAACGATTGAAATCGGGGTTTCGTGCTTTCAAGCGACTTGGAGGAAACTGAAAGGGGCATCAACCGTGTTATCCATAACATGTGCATCCAAATGTTTTAAAAATGGCTTACGTCATAGTCTATGGATATATTTAGTGGGTTTCCTAATTTGAATATATTTTGATAACATAGTTTATGACATTAAATGTTTCTGCATTCTAAATACTCTTACAGGGAAACATTCATACCTGTAATGTGGAACAAAGATAATGATAGGATGAAAACAACTGTTACAACAGGGAAGCCTACATTGGATACTACATAGCATTCACGCTCACAAAATAAGTAGAGTGACGTAGGCAATCGTAGAAAACCATAAGAAGAAAAAACAGGAAATATATGATACAAGAAAACATAATTTCACTGAAATTACTATAGTTTAATTTTAAAAAGTGAGCAGTTTGCATTAGAACAAAAACACACCTAAACATCATAAGCCCGTAGCTTACATCTGAATACAGCTGAACTGTGTGTAAATGAGTGTGGTGTGACGGCATTGCCGTGACATGGTCCATTATATATGGACAGCGCAACACAAGTTGATTTGAAATGAAGTTAAAACAATACCGATCAACCAGCTCCCTAACAAGTCTGTATGTGTTTTTCCCAGAACACTTGCTGTGGTGTGGAAGGTTACAAACTGTCGGAGGCGTTCCTGCAAACGTTGTCATCGACAAAGTCGTGTTGTCCGCCGGCGAAGGTCCTGTTAGACACGTGTACTAAGGCTGATATGTACGAAATGGTAAGTAAACCGTTATTGCCGGAAATTGTACCATCTTTTGCCATTATATGTCGCTCTTTTGTTTGCATATCGGAGGTTATCATTCAAATTCGTTGTATCAGTATTTTGTAGATCTTCACGACACACGTAGAATGTTTAGAATTGAAGGACAACTTCTCATTGGCTTAAGCACAAATGTTATTTGGTAGATTTTTAGGTCACCTGAGCTTTAGCTCAAGTGACCTATTGCTATCCGTTTTCGTCCGTCGTCGTCCGTCGTCCGTCGTCCGTTAACATTTTACATTTCAAACTTAAAGTCAAGTTCTGCTGGGCCGATTGAACTGAAAGTTGGTAGGAATGATCGCCTCATGGTCCTGACAAAGTGTTGTTATTTTTCGGGTCGATCAGAAATCCAATATGGCCGCCACGGCCGCCATTTTGAAAACCTATTTCAAACTTAAAGTCAAGTTCTGCTGGACCGATTGAACTGAAAGTTGGTAGGAATGATCGCCTCATGGTCCTGACAAAGTGTTGTTATTTTTCGGGTCGATCAGAAATCCAATATGGCCGCCACGGCCGCCATTTTGAAAACCTATTTCAAACTTAAAGTCAAGTTCTGCTGGACCGATTGAACTGAAAGTTGGTAGGAATGATCGCCTCATGGTCCTGACAAAGTGTTGTTATTTTTCGGGTCGATCAGAAATCCAATATGGCCGCCACGGCCGCCATTTTGAAAACCTATTTCAAACTTAAAGTCAAGTTCTGCTGGACCGATTGAACTGAAAGTTGGTAGGAATGATCGCCTCATGGTCCTGACAAAGTGTTGTTATTTTT
>NW_018480071.1:718136-752264 GCF_002113885.1 Mizuhopecten yessoensis | reverse complement strand
GTAGGAATGATCGACTCATGGTCCTGACAAAGTGTTGTTATTTTTCAGGTCAATCAGAAATCCAATATGGCCACCACAGCCGCTATTTTGTAAATACCTATTCTAAACTTAAAAACAATTTCTAATAGGCCGATCTTATTTAAAATCGGTCTAGGAATGATCAGCTCATGGTCCTGACAAAGTTAAGTTAACATTATACTTAACTACTTTTTACTCAAATTGGTACATATTTCAACAACAAAAATAAATACTGTAGGACTCAGGTGACCGTTAAGGCCCATGGGCCTCTTGTTTTCTTTACAGGTGAGCTCAGCGGAGCAATGAATATATATGAAATTATTTTATTAACAAATGTTACTCTTTGGCATTATTTTACTGTAAAAATAAATACTGACATTTGAAGAAACCCGTCATTTGGACACAAGAAAATGAAACTAGGACCAGATAAGAACAAATCATATACGACACGGCACCATCATAGTACATGTATACAATTGATCAAATACGTAAAACAAAATGTATCAATTCACACATTATTTTACAAAAGTTGGGTTTTAATTTGGAATTGCAAACACCGTTTTATTATTAACAATATATTAATTGTATACAATGTTTAACAGATTTATAAAATTATACCCAAATTAAATCAGCTGGTCGATTATATCTAATATATATAATAGACTATGCCAAATACATACAACCAATACAGTATCTACAATGTAAAGTACAGTTATCCCGATATATAGTAGTTATAGATAAAATATCAACTATGATATACATATAATCTAATATATACAAATACAATATCTACAAACTGTAATTTACAATACATGTGTATACATAATGTATATATCAATAATTATAAACGAATTGACACAAATGTTTTTTTAGTATTAAACTATTTCGAGGTTCATCAGGAGATGTCGTTATTCATGTTGACAGGACTATAACAAAACACAGAAAATGATGACGTCATTATGACGTCATAATACGACTTACCAATAATAACAGTAAAATTAACAATGCACTGTGTCGTAAACATTTGTGGAACAACAAAGGTGTAACCAAAAATAATAGCTACAGGCGATAGGAACACTTTTTACATGCAATTGCTTTTTTTGTTCATGCAACGTATCGATTACCATGTTATGTATAATGATGTGTTTACAGGGCTGTGTGGACGCGTTGTATGACAAGATAGCCGGCACCAATGGCTATATCCAGTACTGTCCATTCCTCCTCGGTCTACAGGTACATAATTAACTTGTAATCACTATGGCCGGAAATATTATAATAACATCATCGTTATGACGTTTTAAAGTTAGTTTAAACTTTATTTTATTGATGTTTAATTACAATAGTACATGGTTATAAATACAGAAAAGGATCCAGAAACAAGTACATAGTACGTTTTAAAGTTGAAAGACAAACTGGACTCGTTTGAAATCCGTTTCAAATTTCATTTCTAAAACAAATTTTTTAATGACTAAAATTGAAATACCGACATTAATTCAAAATCGTCGTACATATTTTGAAATTGAATGGAAAATGCATTAACAATAACATTCAAAATATCAAAAGGACAATATAACTCCATATAAAAGTACGAAAACACTCATATATATAAAAAAAAAATCAAAATACTGATAACTTCATGCTATACAATGTACACAAAAATATTTATTACAGCAGTAAAAAAAATCAAAAAGAGGAATATAATGATACTGTAACATACCTGAAATGTTAATTTGCTGAAGATGAACATTTAAATTTAATGATGATATTGTTTGTTTACCGTAAAGTTTCCGTGGTGATTAGCTGTACCATTATCGTGGTTGTACGTTGTTTTGAATGAGGAATAACGAACCTATGATTGATTACGAAGGTATTGACATATTGCACAAAAGTTGAGTATTTCCGAATGTGAGGATGATCACGACTACCAGCTTGTTGATAGTCGTCAGCAACCTGCATATCTCGAAGGTAGTTTAGTTTAAACATACTTTATTGCCAAAATAGTGACAACAGGATTGGGCACAAGTTATTAGAACATTATTTACGCCCTTTCCTCAAATATATACATCAGATTTACAAACATGGCACAACTGGGTATGAAATAATATGTATAAAAGTAGCATTACAACAACAGAAACAAAAAGAGAAAGAACAACATTGAACAGTATCACAAATTGAGTATAGAAATATAAAACGCCTTACGAATTAAAACCTACCGCTGGTCTTTATGAATTTTTGCACGTTACGAAAATATTATTATTTTGTTGAGAAGACAGATCCGGAATACCAGATAACAATATATCTAAAGAGATTTCATTAACAAAATTTAGATTTTGAAACAATTCAAACCTCGCGACCCTGTAGGGTTCTACGTCTGTCAGCATCTGATACCCATTACAGACACCTAAACACGTGGGGGAAATTAATGTATAGCAACTCAACTTCTTAACATGTGAACACCATGGGTGAGAAAAGCAGGGATGTTTCTACCAAGAAACAGTAAATTCGCGATCGGAAAATATTTCATCTTACAGCCAATCAGCAAGAAGTACCTGCTAGTCATGTTTGAAGTCAAGATCGAAGCAATCGGGGCTATTGATTTCGGATTCAGGAGGGAAAATATCAGCTAGATATTCAATAACTAATTGTTTTTTTTAAAGATGACACGTCGTCGATAAGTCTAAAAGTGAAACTGAAGGACCTTGTAAGGTCTTTAGTAGCTTTCTTGATAATATCTTCGATAAATTTATCCTCTTACAAACAAACAAAGGTCACCCACGGCATGATCACACAATGGATATACCAGTAACCTACTTGGAAATCTTACTATGAAGCTAACCAAAGATTTGTAAACCAGTTCGCGGTATATCTCATCTTAGTTCTTTTTATTGTTAAGTACATATGCTCCAAAGAAGTTCTCGGCCATACATTTAGTTATTTAAAAACGAAATTGCACTCTTTGAAATTGTCGTAAAAGTAATACAAAAAGCCAGGATAGACTAAATAAATTAGTTAATATTACACATGAAGCAGGAAATAATACTCTTCAATATTTCTTTATATATTTCTATGTTTATATATTTATATATTTCTATGTTTTGTTTCAGTTTATGCTTGTGTTCTTTGGGTGCTGTATGGTTCTGAAGCTACAATTAAAGAACCAAGTATCGGAGGAACTTGAAGAGAGGTTACCACCAAAACTTGTTACAAGCAAGACGGCGCCTAAGGACAATGTGTTTGCTGTTTCATTTGGATACCAGTAGTAAAGAGATAGGAGAACCCTTAATGAATATGTATATATCTAGAAAAGAGTTAATATTTTGGAATAGAGTTACGACACCCTTTTAATGAATATGTATTTATTTAAAATAGAGTAACGACCCCCCTTAATGAATATGTATACATCTAGAATAGAGTTACGACACCCCTTAATGAATATGTATACATCTAGAATAGAATTACGACCCCCCTTAATGAATATGTATTTATTTAAAATAGAGTTACGACCCCCCTTAATGAATATGTATACATCTAGAATATAATTACAACACCCATTTAATGAATATGTATATATTTTGAATAGAGTAACGACACCCCTTAATGAATATGTACACATCTAGAATAGAGTTACGACCCCCCTTAATGAATATGTATATATCTAGAATAGAATTACAACACCCCTTAATGAATATGTATATATTTTGAATAGAGTAACGACCCCCCTTAATGAATATATATATATCTAGAATAGAGTTACGACACCCCTTAATGAATATGTATACATCTAGAATATAATTACAACACCCATTTAATGAATATGTATATATTTTGAATAGAGTAACGACACCCCTTAATGAATATGTACACATCTAGAATAGAGTTACGACCCCCCTTAATGAATATGTATATATCTAGAATAGAATTACAACACCCCTTAATGAATATGTATATATTTTGAATAGAGTAACGACCCCCCTTAATGAATATATATATATCTAGAATAGAGTTACGACACCCCTTAATGAATATGTATACATCTAGAATATAATTACAACACCCATTTAATGAATATGTATATATTTTGAATAGAGTAACGACCCCCCTTAATGAATATGTATACATCTAGAATAGAGTTACGACACCCCTTAATGAATATATATATATATCTAGAATAGAATTACGACCCCCCTTAATGAATATGTACACATCTAGAATAGAGTTACGACCCCCCTTAATGAATATGTATATATCTAGAATATAATTACAACACCCATTTAATGAATATGTATATATTTTGAATAGAGTAACGACCCCCCTTAATGAATATGTATACATCTAGAATAGAGTTACGACACCCCTTAATGAATATGTATATATCTAGAATATAATTACAACACCCATTTAATGAATATGTATATATTTTGAATAGAGTAACGACCCCCCTTAATGAATATGTATACATCTAGAATAGAGTTACGACACCCCTTAATGAATATGTATATATCTAGAATAGAGTTACAACACCCCTTAATGAATATGTATATATTTTGAATAGAGTTACGACACCCCTTAATGAATATATATATATCTAGAATAGAATTACGACCCCCCTTAATGAATATGTATACATCTAGAATAGAGTTACGACACCCCTTAATGAATATGTATATATCTAGAATATAATTACAACACCCATTTAATGAATATGTATATATTTTGAATAGAGTAACGACACCCCTTAATGAATATGTATACATCTAGAATAGAGTTACGACACCCCTTACTGATTATATATATATGTAGAGTCGGGAAATCCCTTAATGAACATGTACATATTTAAAAATAGATTCTGAAAACCCCTCGATGAATGTATGTACACAGTTTTGTCAAACAAATCCATAAAAAGGAACATAGATGTATACAATGTTTGTCTAGTTATATTTCCATCACGGTCTTGGATATGGATAGTTATCTGCATAAATCGGAGTGACATTGATTGTGCTGGCCATTCTTTATTAAGTTGAATTCACATAAAATGTTTTATAATTAATTTTGAATATAAATACTTTATTTTATTTTCATTACCATATTCTTTAAAGTATTTGTGAAAAAAAGAGAGTTAACTATCATAAATCAGGTCTCTTATCAGTGAGAAAATAAAACATTTCGAGAATTAGAATGGACTAACAAGGTACTCTAACCGGACTATCGATATCCTGGAATTATATATTGAAATGTATTGCAATTCTACAATGCATTATCATTTTCAGTTATAAAATATATGTGTTTTGTTTGTATTTAATTTGTTTCAAAGAGTAACCTGTCAAAATCTCGAGGATTATACTTCCGTAGGTTATACAGGGTTTTCTACATAAGTTCTCGACATCGAATCAATTATCACTGGTTAAGTATCTGGTTTATCCGATAACAAATATATAACAAAAAAAATAACTTCATTCTGTACCAAATGCATAGCTCGTCTTCTCCTGAGATATTTTATATTAGACCTGATATCATGATACAAGTATGACGTCAAACACCGTCGTGACGTCACACTGCACAATTTAATTAAACACTGTGAAATAAGTCAATTTGGTTGTGACTAAGGAGTAAAGAAATATATAACAGTTACAAGATACAAACTTATTTCTCTCCGCTTTCCTATTTTCTTACTCAAATTAATCATTTCATATATCCATACTGACACTTCCGGCACTTATTGACAGGGCGATTGGTTAGCGATTTACTAACAAGAATTTCTACATCCCCAGCCATTTGTCCATTTCGTTTTTCCCCTTTCATGTTTTAATAGCATTTGCCAATACATGTTTTTCATATTTATGTTTTGTTATATCAATGGATATTATTTCCTTTTTTTATATGTATTCGTTGTTTTTTTTTAATTTTGCTTCGAAGTCACTTAAGTTGTAGGTGCACTTGTGAACTTTGAATATTCCAAATTTTCTCGTTGTGTGTGAAATATATATATATATATATATATATAGGGTCTATAATTGAGGTCACATGGTTTCATAAAATGTTCATTTATCTGTTAATTCATTATGTTATTTTATTTTAAAGATGTTTTTAATTGTTATTCGCGGAAATTTAACATTATATTGTGTATCCTTTTATCAGTGTTAGTTTGTATTTTATAGTGAACCCATTAGAGACTCCCGCGCTTTGTAAGTCATTTAAACGTTATGTTATAAGCATGAACGGCCTCTTAAAGAAACTTTTATCAGATTGAAATTTATTTTAATGAGACTCTACCGAACGTTAAAATCAAATCTTTGAGGCGAGTTTCATAAATTTCATATGAAATAGAAACTTATTAAAAACAGTTTCTATAATTTAAACAAGATCTACAATGTTTGTAGTTTCTTTACACAACGATTGTTCTCTCTGATCATCGTCAGAAGCTGCCATTTGACATTTTCTTTAGACAGTGTGACGTCCCAGTGCCAGAGATATGCTTAAATATGACTTAAATGTATTTGAAGCAGAACGCTGTTGTTATATGGAAAACAAACCTGTATTTATTTGTTTATTTACCTACACGGGAATCACATACTAAATGCATCTTTTGGGCTTTACGAATCTTGTTATCTCCTGCTGTTTGGAGACAATATCTCTGTCCTATCTCACAACATACCCATAATAGACTCATCTTATACTGAGCATTGCAGATCGGGAAATTGCTTCTGTAATCTCCATGACAACGAAAAGACGGAATTAGACCCCCTCAAATTCCCCAATTTCAACACTTGGGATGTTGGTTGTTCTTTTACTCCCGATATACTATTGTCTTTTTTATTATATCTGCTTTGGTTCCGTGATAAGCCAATTGTCTGAGTAGTGTGACCAGATTGCTTGCCATGCTACCGTGTCTAAGTTGCGACATTTTAGAGTGATGATGCTTTATACACGGATGGTGAGCGTACATACAATCAGTTGACACTAGTCCCATGATCTTGACTTAATGGTGGGATTCATCATTTCTGGCAGCGTCATCGTCTGTTTGGTGCCGTAGTGTCTGTGATAACTCGTCATGTGACATCAGTAAGCTTTTGCGAAGATGTTAAAACCCAAACAGAGATTTATGTGAATTGATTGTGTATGACTTTATGTTACGTTCGATTCTAAATACTGTAAAAAGGGAAATGTTTGCTTGTTTTGTATATTTACTGGATGGATAATGCGAAAATATGCACGTGTACATGTATCCGTATACTACCAGTCACTTTGTCAAAGGCGCCAAACGTGTATCCACATCGAATAGTTTTAAGAGTCACACCGCAAAAATGTCCTTTTTTTTTACAGTAAATATATCTGTTTCTATTAATATTATTTTAGTCATTTGGCTGGTCCAAGTGAATTGGATTGATTAGATTCTGAAGTTCAAAACTATAACTGAACACATTATTCTTTAGAAATATACAGTAAGTAGTGTGTTGTCTTATCTATTCAGCAGAATCTTGAAAATCAAGCCACCTTCGTTTCCAGCAATGCCTGAAATATAAATCGTTCGATTATTGGGGCAATTTATCACAAAATACACTCGCTGTATAATAAAGCAACAGAATTAGTGGTGGTACGATTTACGAGTTTGAAAACACGTCATGAAATGATGTTTCGTTAAATGTACATTATGTCCGTGAACTTATGAATGAAAAAATCAAAATATGTATTGAAAATAAAATTGTTTTTTTTGTTTAGCTTGGTGTTAGTTTTATTTTTCCATGATTTACAAATTGTATATGAAAGCATGAAAACAAATTACACATACTTCCGGAAATAAACTTGGATAAATTCTGTCAATCAGTGTATAATGTTTCAATCAGTATTTATAAAATTCTGAAGCACCGGCCTGGTTTCAAGTCGGATAATGGTATCGTCACATTTGTTTGGTGTATCCTCTGCTTCGTTGCTTTCATTCCCGTCGTTGTGACTGTTTCACTCTGCTCAAATTCACTGGACGATAAACCTATTTTCTTATTGCAGAGTTATCTGCTCTTGTGAAAAGGTATTGATTGTTACGTCAATAGTTTGTGTGAGAAAATTACATCGTTTTCTAAATAAATATGACATTACTAATACCTGCTCACAAGAGCAGATAACTCTGCAACACGAAAAGACGGAATAAGTCACCCCTTAACCATTGTATGTACACGTACATACAGGACGACCTTTAGATGTTCCTTTCCACGATTTGTCTGCAAATTTATGATGTACCTGTTGGACATACCCCATTGTCTCTGTGTGCATAATCGAGCTCTGAGTGTATAATCGATCTCTGAGTGTATAATCCATATCTGTGTGTAGAATCGATCTCTGTGTGTAGAATCCATCTCTGTGTGTATAATAGATCTCTGTGTGTATAATCGATCTCTGGGGGTATAATCGATCTATCTGTGTATAATCTATCTCTGTGTGTATAATTCATCTCTGTATGTATAATCGATCTCTGTGTGTATAATCGATATCTGTGTGTATAGTCGATCTCTGTGGGTATTGTGTGTATAATCGAGCTCTGAGTGTAGAATCGATCTCTGTGTGTATAATCGAGCTTTGTGTGTATAATCCATCTCTGTGTGTATAATCGATCTCTGTGTGTATAATAGATCTCTGTGTGTATAATCCATTTGTGTATATTGTGTGTATAATCGATCTCTGTGGGTATTGTGTGTATAATCCATCTATGTGTGTATAATAGATCTCTGTGTGTATAATCCATCTCTGTGTGTAGAATCGATCTCTGTGTGTATAATAGATCTCTGTGTGTATAATAGATCTCTGAGTGTATAATGTGTATAATCGATCTCTGTGGGTATTTTGTGTATAATCGATCTCTGTATGTATAATCGATCTCTGTCTGTATAACCGATATATGTGTGTATAATAGATCTCTGTGTGTATAATCCATCTGTGGGTATTGTGTGTATAATCGATCTCTGTATGTATAATCGATCTCTGTGTGTATAACCGATCTCTGTATGTATAATCGATCTCTGTGTGTATAATCGATATATGTGTGTATAATCGAGTTCTCTTTGTGCATAATCTATCTCTGTGTGTATAATCTATCTTTCTGTGCATAATCGATCTCTGTGTGTAGAATCGATCTCTGTGTGTATAGTGTGTATAATCGATCTCTGTGTGTATAATCGATCTCTGTGTGTATAGTGTGTGTAATCGATCTCTGTGTGTATAANGTTACCACAGTATAGACTGTGTGACGTTACCACAGTATAGACTGTGTGATGTTACCACAGTATAGACTGTGTGACGTTACCACAGTACAGACTGTGTGATGTTACCACAGTACAGACTGTGTGATGTTACCACAGTATAGACCGTGTGATGTTACCACAGTATAGACTGTGTGATGTTACCACAGTATAGACTGTGTGATGTTACCACAGTATAGACTGTGTGACGTTACCACAGTATAGACTGTGTGATGTGTTACCACAGTAGAGACTGTGTGATGTTACCACAGTATAGACTGTGTGATGTGTTACCACAGTATAGACTGTGTGATGTTACCACAGTGTAGACTGTGTGATGTAACCACAGTATAGACTGTGTGATGTGTTCCCACAGTATAGACTGTGTGATGTTACCACAGTATAGACTGTGTGATGTGTTACAACAGTATAGACTGTGTGATGTTACCACAGTACAGACAGTGTGATGTTACCACAGTACAGACTATGTGATGTTACCACAGTATAGACTGTGTGATGTAACCACAGTATAGACTGTGTGATGTAACCACAGTATAGACTGTGTGATGTAACCACAGTGTAGACTATGTGATGTTACCACAGTATAGACTGTGTGATGTGTTACCACAGTATGGACTGTGTGATGTTACTACAGTATAGACTATGTGATGTGTTACCACAGTATAGACTGTGTGATGTTACCACAGTGTAGACTGTGTGATGTAACCACAGTATAGACTGTGTGATGTTACCACAGTATAGACTGTGGGATGTTACCACAGTATAGACTGTGTGATGTTACCACAGTATAGACTCTGTGATGTTACCACAGTATAGACTGTGTGATGTTACCACAGTATAGACTGTGTGATGTAACCAGAGTATAGACTGTGTGATGTTACCAGAGTATAGACTGTGTGATGTGTTACAACAGTATAGACTGTGTGATGTTACCACAGTATAGACTGTGTGATGTTATTACAGTATAGACTGTATAATGTAACCACAGTATAGGCTGTGTGATGTTACCACAGTATAGACTGTGTGATGTTACCACAGTATAGACTGTGTGACGTTACCACAGTATAGACTGTGTGATGTTATCACAGTACAGACTGTGTGACGTTATTNTTCAGTTCAATCGGCCCAGCAGAACTTGACTTTAAGTTTGAAATGTCAAATGTTAACGGACGACGGACGACGGACGACGACGGACGAAAACGGATAGCAATAGGTCACTTGAGCTAAAGCTCAGGTGACCTAAAAAAATGGTAAGATTGACATGATTACCTCCCTTGTATCAAGAAACGCATACAGAGACGTTCTCTTCAATAACTCTATTATATTTAATGTATCTTTGTGTCAATAGTCGTAAGCCAATAGGTTTTTGGACATTTTTATTGTCCAGTGGCGGACCCAGGGGTGTTGCCCTATAGTTGCCCGGGAAACACCCTTTTATCTGTGTCCAAAAAATATCATAGACGTATAAAGCCATATATATGTGTTATATACGTCTCTGAAAATATCAACCATCCTGTGAACTATGATTTTCTATGGCAAGCAGCAGTTTGAATATCTATATATGCCTAAGGGTGCAGTTGCCCAAACAAGGAGTCCACTACTTATACTCAATATAACACGAGGGGGTTAATCCTCCTTTATTTATGTATTAGTAGGGTCTCCAGTCAGGTCAGTGGTGAAGGCTCAACGGACTATCTACCTAATCGTATCGTTCTAATTATGTCACGGTGTGGTGATGATCACCCTGTCCGTTGAGAGAGGATAAAACCATCTGTTGGAATTAGGTATATATATACAATGTATGTTAATGGTTATTTCAAAGGTAGAGTCCATTTCATGATAGATACACCTGTATTTTCACCTGTGGTTTCATGTACACATGATCACCAGGAGTGATTTAGTATACCTGTTAAAAAATGTAAATTTCAAAAATGTCAAAGACAATAAAGCATCCACCTTAGCATCACGTTATCAGGTGAATAATAACCAATGTTAGCATAAAAGCCTGGCATGTATATATATATCCTTTTTAACAGGTGTTGCCCTTGTGTATATGCATTCATACAAATTCACAATAAAAGACAAACAGTCAAATCATAATTCATATTTATTACAAAATAAATCAATATTCAATTGCCAAAATGCTCGCATAAACTACATGCACATGAAAGGCATGACACAAACATCAACATCTTAACAAAATCAAAACTACATTTTTACCATTGTTTCAGAGAATTTGTTAACACTCGCTTCGCTCGGCCATCATAAAGTATAAATACTCTATGTTATAAAATATAACCTGGAATAATACCGCAAACTCAAAAAACTATTCTATGCCTTATTCGATCAGTTTGACAATGGAAAGAACAAGTTTAGTATTACATCTTCCGAAAAATAATACGGGTCTGTGAACAGAGGAGGGCTATACGGGTCTGTGAACAGAGGCCTAGGAGGGCTATACGGGTCTGTGAACAGAGAAGGGCTATACGGGTCTGTGAACAGAGAAGGGCTATACGGGTCTGTGAACAGAGGAGGGCTATACGGGTCTGTGAACAGAGGAGGGCTATACGGGTCTGTGACAAGAGAAGGGCTATACGGGTTTGTGAACAGAGAAGGGCTATACGGGTTTGTGAACAGAGAAGGGCTATACAGATTTGTGAACAGAGAAGGTCTATACAGATTTGTGAACAGAGGAAGTGACTCGAGTTTTGAGCAGGTATATGTGTCGGGCAGCCATGAATAATATACATTATTTACGATTTACAAGCCGTATATATCATGCAATGCAGGTATAATAATATTTCCAGTCTGAAATTCTGTTTCTAAAAATTGTATGGATACAGATTTAGTCAAATTGATTGAATAACAGACTAGTTTATATAAATTCGTTCACTGTGTGGTCATTATGTATGATTGAAGGAAATTTTAGATTATTAAAAACTTTGGAATTAAATATTTTTATTAATATTTTATTTATAATGAAACCAAACAAACATATTTTAAAAAATATATTGAGAAATTGTTACACAGTACTTATTTAAACATGTCTCACTTTTGTATAGCTTTATATGGACTTAATTAGTTGATAAATCTTCGCATATCAATGACAAGATGTTTTAGATATCATTACAAATACACTGTATAAAGAAATAAAGCACCCTCAGTATTTATGAAGAATTTCTCGGCTGCATTTTACTACTAGCTTATCTCCCCCTAGTCCAGAATCAGACATCAAAGTGATCAACATTTTTAGAGTTAAAATTGTTTTCTTAATTATTCAATATTCTAGAGACGGTGGTCAGTCTAAGTATAATATAATGATAAGACAGGATAGAGAGATCTTTTTTCGAGTTGTTGTGTGCTTGGTACCATGTATGAGGGAGTGTTTGTATAATAATTGAAGTAAGACAGATGGCAGTGATTGTAGCTATACAATGGTTACATAAAGCCAAAAACCAACCACAATGCACCATACAGCTGTTTCGTCCATATTCGACTCATAATTGATGCAATTGGTCCAAAAAGGTGGGAATCCGAATTGGGCTAACTACCGTTAAAACAGAAAGGGAGATGCATAAAACCACTTACATTGTATTTATTACAAGCGTTTCAAATATTATTTAATTTACTTACCATTATTTCAGAATGTTTACGAATCAGCTCCCCTCCCCCCGATCTTCACGATTCCTCCTCATTTCATTAAACTCGACAACATCAACAAGTCGGTCCAGGTAACAAACTGTTACAGGATTTGAAAATGCTCCACCATTTATTGTTAAATCACCCCCTGTACGTCTTTCTAAGGTAGATGGATCTGGCCTTCAGAAACCCCTATACTTCACACAAATATTAGTCTCGGCACAGACTTATCTAATCTAATTCCGTGGTCTCAGTATATTGATATTGGTCTTCTGAGTTTCTATGGGACGTCTTCGGGGGACCCAAAAATAGATGGTAATTTGAATAAAGCTATAATTTTCGAGTTTATTGTGATGCTGTCAAATGCCAGTTATATCTAGAACTAACAGGTCTCAACTAAACTCGATACAATATAAGCTCAATCATCTGTAATACCCTAGACAGTAAGCGGCATTAACATGGGAAAGTCTTGATACAGTTCAAACAGTTACTGTGACAAAACTTTCCCCAATTAAGCCTTCACTTTAGCTACTAATTATATAATCTAACAGTGGAATTTTAGTACGAGTCGAAACAGTTCCGAGATTTGTAGATGTACATTTCTTGTTTTATTTTGAGCAGTGCAAAGGAGCAGGAATAAATTCCAGAGTAATTAAAATAGCTGAGCTAGAGGGAACATATAAATACAAGGCAGTCCTGGTGCTCATACCTAGTTCTAAATGTACACTGGCATGGTCTAGTACATAGGGGTGTCACAATACGCCAAGAGTGTATCACGATATATTGTAATACAGAATGAATATATTGCGATACGTATCCTGATACGACTGTATATTGCCAAAGGAAGGATGTGCTCGATTTTATAAGTTGTTGTCAGAATGTTATCAAACTTAATCTTGAAAAATATGGATTACATAGAATTAAGATTTTTGTCAAACCAACAATCGATTACAAAATTTTAACCGTTAAAAACCTGCTTTAAGCTTATTGGTATATTTGTTAGAATATTTGTAGTAATTTGCAAAGTTCAAACACCAAGCAGATACATAAATCATGCTTTTGAAAAACAATGCGATACAGCAATATTTCATCTCTGTATTGTTTTCCTATATATTGCGACAGCCCTACTAGTACATATTGTGATTACATCGATGTAATATCATCCACCGTTCATATGGAAACAATTTTCTTGACATAGAATGTGATAGTTTTACAACCTCCCCCCCCCCAAATGATACTGCCGACGTTATTTAGTTGCAGGGTTTTGGTGTGATCTTGTACTGCTTGTCTCCACTTCTGTTGACACACGTGTGCAACAGCGAAACGTTTGATTTACTCCGGTAATTTGAAATATAAAATATGACGTCAAGAACATTAAGCAATATGATTTGATATTTTCTCAAACGTTACTTGAAATAGTAAATATTTAAGAAATCGCTTTTCAATATGAAACAGTGGATGAATTGTAAGGAATGTGCGAACTTCAGAAAATATCAAGTTAATAATGTTCTTTAGATACATACTTATGTGTGAATAAGAAAGTCCTTTCTCTTTGATTGAATTCCAAATACCCATTTGTTTCATAAGTTATCTTGGTTGTTTCAGCCTGGTTTGTATTTGAAGTTTGGCTGTATGGTAAACACCAAGCCAAGAACAGTGGATTTATACAGACAACAAAAAAACTGTTTATTGCTAAAATATTTTATTCTATAATGTTGCATGGATATTATACATTGTTAGAATTTGTACATTTCAGGAATATTGCACAGTTTGTGAGAAATTCAAGTCAAATATTATGATTTCTACTCACAACACAGCAGAATCAAAACAAAGGCTCATGTAGAGAACCATTCAATAACAGTATCATTCGTGTACATTTTTGTCTCCTGCAGTTTTTAAGGAATTGAAACAAAAACAAAACTTGTAAATCTATACATGTACACTGAATAAAACTGACCTGAAGTATTCACATGTTAAAATGGTTAACTTTAGATTTTAGTTACATAGCCTGCCAATAACAGATGATCTTACACACGGGGATATACGTATGTGTTGCTGGTGCTCGGGCAAAAAACCATATGTGCTCATGTTATATTTGTTTTGTACACACTAGTATACAGTGTGTATGTGTGACATATGTGCTCATGTTATATTTGTGTTGTACACACTAGTATACAGTGTGTATGTGTGGTGTACTATATATATGTGTGATTCAGTGTAATGTATGTGTATGGTCTAGTTATATGAATTAATATACAAGTTAGTTAATGGATTTTCTTAAAACGTCCCATAATGTATTGGTCATGTATGGAGTCAACTTGGTGAACTTTTGGTGTTGGGTCAACACAGTGAAATCTCCCCATCAGATGTCCAAGAATAGGGTTCAACAGTTGACCCCAAACGTGTAGGTTCAAAAGTTGACCCCAAACGTGTAAAGCAATTAGTTTTAATTGTTATATGAAAAGTCCTTAAATAAAAGTATGCTACTTGCAAATACCTCAATGACAAGATAATATTGCCTAATCCCAGAAAAAGATCTACGCAACCTTGAACTAAGCATGACCTTGAGGAGCTGACATGACCTTGACATGTTATGGAGAAGCCAAAATAATGTAAGTGACTTTATAAACTTCAGATGGCAGCACCTTGAGTTAATAACCTGGTCCTGAGTAATTTTAATCAGATGGTATGACCTTGGATAAGCAGACAAAATGACTTGGACTGTTCTTGTAGAGGTGGACACACCCACCCTAATCCAAAGGCCACAACCTGGGACGCTGAGATCTCAAGTTATGGTCTCAGGGAGAGGGTAAGGGTCACAAGTACGGCAACCAGTGTAAATTGTCACAGCAACCAAAGTAAACTACAACAGTAACCAGTGTAAATTGTCATAGCAACCAAAGTAAACTACAACAGTAACCATTGTAAATTGTCACAGCAACCAAAGTAAACTACAACGGTAACCATTGTAAATTGTCATAGCACCCAAAGTAAACTACAACAGTAACCAGTGTAAATTGTCATAGAAACCAAAGTAGACTACAACAGTAACCAGTGTAAATTGTCATAGAAACCAAAGTAAACTACAACAGTAACCAGTGTAAATTGTCATAGTAACCAAAGTAAACTACAACAGTAACCGTTGTAAATTGTCATAGCAACCAAAGTAAACTACAACAGTAACCAGTGTAAATTGTCACAGCAACCAAAGTAAACTACAACAGTAACCATTGTAAATTGTCATAGCAACCAAAGTAAACAATAACAGTAACCAGTGTAAATTGTCATAGCAACCAAAGTAAACTACAACAGTAACCAGTGTAAATCATCATAGAAACCAAAGTAAACAACAACAGTAACCAGTGTAAATCATCATAGCAACCAAAGTAAACTTTAACAGTAACCAGTATAAATCATCATAGCAACCAAAGTAAACTTTAACAGTAACCAGCATAAATTGTCATAGAAACCAAAGTAAACTACAACAGTAACCAGTGTAAATCATCATAGCAACCAAGTAAACTTTAACAGTAACCAGTATAAATCATCATAGCAACCAAAGTAAACTTTAACAGTAACCAGTATAAATTGTCATAGAAACTAAAGTAAACTACAACAGTAACCAGTGTAAATCATCATAGAAACCAAAGTAAACAATAACAGTAACCAGTGTAAATTGTCACAGCAAATGATGTAAACTCTCAGTGTATATAATGGCATAGAAACCGATGTAATGGTCTTTTTTGGAGGAATGGGCCATTAAATCCTCGGTATCTGCAGTTAATTATTTTAGTGTAAGAGACCGTCGCAGCAACTTTTCAAAACATCGATGAAACTATAGACAAGAAAACGCAAGCTACTGTTGGTGTAAAATGGTTTGCAGTCAATCAAATTTCTGTCAAGATCTAACTTAATGTATAACTGCATGGCTTGACCACAGGAAAATTTTAAGAGTTTTAGCACATGAAGAAAGGGAGAAACTTAGAAAGTGTTAATTATCTCCCTTGGACCATTCCCAAATTCAAGGATCTTTAAAACACTGTCTATGATACAGTGCAGAAAACCTGATATTGGCATAATCAACAGAAACAAAATGGAAGCTACGTACATCATGGAGGTAGAGAATGATAAAAAGAAAAAACAAAACATTTCAGAACAAATGAAAAACTTTTCGCATCATTGCAAAAAGTGGAAGAAAATATGTTCGCAACGAGGAATAAATGCGTCTCTGATGTATATCAGTATATAGAATTGCAGCTTTAAGGAAAATCTCAACAACATTTGTTTTCTTTACACGCTGGACTGAAAATCTGGCAGTTGGTGCAGTGATTTCTTTCTAATATTTAGTTGGCAATGATATGAAATATGACTCTGATATTTACAAATATAAGGAGTATTTGAGATTATATATAAGAAAATATTCGTTCACACAAAGAACTGTTGACATGCTGAACAAATTCCTGCCAAATTTAGAGAATGCAATGGTGGTTTAACAATTTGAGTACGAAATGGATGAACATTGGAAATATCAAAGACAAAAAAATGTTTTTTTTAAAGAAAAAAATATCTTTGAGCTATGCAATTACAAATTAAAATCATGCATTTTAAATTCCAACTGACTATCAAATCGTAAATCCTGTACAATTTTATGTATTTTGTCAGATTAAATCTGTGTATCAGATACGTATTAAGTCATTCATAAAATTCTACTAATAAGAAGAAACCTTTGTTTTTCTTTTCCAAACTGGCATCAGTGCTGTAGCCAATCAACAATACGAATCAGTACCATTTTGAAAAATCACAATAAAGTAAGAAAAATTGTAATAAACAAAGGAAATACCTCAAATCTATTTTTCGACAAATAAATCCTGACATCACCTTAAAACTAGATAACTTAAATATTTCAAAAATCACCTTGGTATAAAAGTACCCACTCATGCAGACTGCCTTAACTTTCCAACAATAGCATCATTGGTCTTGTAAAGCATTCTACACATAATTATCTCCCTTAGACTAATTGTACACACGAGGAATCCAGAATAGGTACAATAGAACAAGTATATTTGTGATCCACACATTTTATATCAAGTATTACAAGGTTACTGGAAAGCAGTACATAATATATGCCCTTTACACGTTTAATTGAACAAAGGGGCATAACTCCGTTAATTACTGTCGGATAACGGTGGTTATCAAATGCTATAAGCTTTCATAGTAATTTACCTTCCCATGAAGTTTGAAGTTAACTGGACTCATTGAAAATAACTTGAGATATTGAGCAGACACTGTGTGCTCCCGCCTGCTCTTGTGATAACGTAATATGTCCGTTCTTTCGCCGGCACATAGAAAAAGTCTCTCTAACAATAAATGAAGCAAACAAGATATAGTGAAGATGTTAACAAAATCTTCTGTGCAGCAGTTCCTCTCCATGGCTTCTTTTCACCAATCCTGTTCGTCCAATATCTGTCGAGCACGAGACTGCTGCAAATACAGAGAGAAAAACCCAAAGTTAAATGGTTGAACTTCATTGAGCTTTACCATAATTTCTCTGATAACGATGGCAATGAAAACCATCAGATCTGCAATGTTTCCATAATGTGGGATCTTATCGAGCAGTTAATTAACCTCCACAAAGCTCTGTAAAGGTCAGATTAAATGGAAATGATTGGGAGATATTCTTTACCATTTGCTCATTAATAATAGCAAATCATTTTTTTTAAGAGTTATTGAAGCATTCAGTTCTTTGAATGTATATATGAACATTTATCTCTGATCAGCACATTATATTACATACCAGATAAAGCGGTATAATGAAAACTGGATCCCCCACCCCATTTAAGATGTGTTATTGTTTTTGGTGAAATGGACATGGATGATGATGTTGAATGTACAACTCTAACCAAATCACTGCTGTCATTCATTTCAGCTCTGAGCTGGCATTCATAGTCAATCTGAATGCCAAATGGAACATGATAGAATTCAACAGGAAGCATTATTAAGTGTAAAAACCTACTAGTTTGAGTGAAATTTGAAATATAATACGTAGAAGTGTTGCCTTTTTAACCCTTTCACTGTAGAGCTCGATAAATTTCTTCTTCTTTCTAATTGTCTGCTGTAATTGAATCTATGACATCCAATAGACTTGTATGGTTTATGTAACAAACTAGGTACACTGGAGTAATTACCTGGAAACATTAAGTACATTGTCACTTAAATTTGAGAAGCAAATATCTAATCTCTTCAACCATTTATATTGGAGCTGGAACCATCAACCAAATTTAACCTTCCACATACTGATCAATTAACCCTTTCACCCCTATGTAACTTTAGTAGACTCTACCATACATTGATCTGGATAAGTTCATTATGGTCTACAGTGGTGAAAGGGTTAATACCCATTACCAGCCATGTTGAACATCTGATTGTAATGAGTTATGAAGATATCTAATGAAAAATTTGTAGCACTTTTCTGTGACATAGTGTTCAAGCGTCTCTAGCCTTCCGTCCCCGTCCCCGGGGACAAACACTGACCAAAGGTTGTGTTGTTTTGACACCCTTGTCTAACTGACCGTTCAGTGTGTAATGGCTTATATTAAGACATTAGAGAAGGGTGTTAGGGGGAGACCACTCCTGAGTGACAGACCCATTTGGTTCACGGCCATAAGACTAGATTGATTAGTGTAAAAACACTCGGGTCAGACAGATTGTCACCCAATACTCCGGATTATAACCAGTCATCTATCAACAGATATTGACACGATGATGTGTCAGCGATGTCGGAGTTGTCTTTCCTCCCTTGTGTCCGTTCCTGTTTGTAGCCGTGGGCTGCGTCTATTCCCAACTTATCTGTTCAGTATATCGTCGCCATGGTAATAAGCTCTACTGTCTCCATGTTGAACCAAACACACAGCTAAGCACACAGGATTCCTGAAACAAAACCATAATTAAAGTATAATTAAATAAGACATTTAGAATAGTAAAACAATAATTATGGTCCTGGTTCTTTGCCAAGGGCTGTGCTTGTTTCAATGTCTGAAAATTAGCTGTTTCGTATTTGACCTTTTGTTGACCTTATATACTGTAAAGCCATGCAGGCAACGAAGATGCATGTTAATTTTAAATGTACTTCATTGCCCGAAATGTGACAGTCCGGTTTATTATTTATATCCATGTCTTATTTATTAAATAAGAGACATTCATTTGCTTTCATTCTGAATATTAGATCATTTCCTTTCACCTATTTCCAAAAACATGATATTTCCGATAAAATTCAACATGTGACATCGGCATCCAAAAATCATATAAATCCCCTTAACAGGTGGTCTAAGATTAGTGCCGTTTTTCACAGAAGTAAAGCAAACTGTTTGTTTGAACTTTCTCTAAAAACTTTAAAAGTGTTCTTTATTCGATTTGGAACCTGGTTAATGATATAAACGATAAGTACGCATTTTATCAATTTACCCACTTAGCCCAAATTATGGTTCTGTTCATAGTTTTAAAGGTGTGGAACTGTTTTAGAGGGGAACTGCATGTTACATTATAAATTAGTGAAGCATGATATACCTAATCTCTCCCATAAACAAGATCTGTAATTCACAAGGCACGCAAGCTTTTTGTATCAAGTGTCATCATTTTCAACTTAGCACCTACTTGTAGCAAACTTTGGTACACAACTTTTTAACATCTGCATCACCCTGGAAAATGATCTATTTGATATCCTAAAACATAACGCCTGCCTATAGATGATCTCAAATATTACACCCAAGATGACGGCCCATCTGGACTCTAGAATATCACACATGGAATGACAGCCCATCAACATCCTCCATCAGCAACTTTCTATGTAACGACACCTTTGTGAGGACGTTGTACATATATTTTATTTTTGGACACGTTTTGTAGACATTATTGCGACAATTCTGGTAGATAGCTCGAACCAATGACAGACGGGGTTCACACCTGCCCCACCATGGGCCACACTCGGATGCGTTATCAAGTGTTTGTCATCACCACTCCGCCTTTCAAGCATGTTATCAGGTGCTATAAATTAAATGTTTCCTGTTCAATATAAATTTTTAATTTGCTGGGATTCTTATTTAATGTACCACAACAAGAAAAAAAAAAGAATTTCATCACAAAATGATTAATTCTTCTTGTCCTATTTTGGATCTATAAGGTCACAGAAATAAAATAAATGTTATCTGCAAACAGGTGCCATAAATAAGATACTTCCATTTTGAAATAAATGAGTTTATAATGTTGTGTATCACAAATTCATGATCAGAAAAAATAAAATAGAAAAAATCGGTTTCAATGAACTAATCAACCTAGCATCATTTCCAATTTTCCTATATTTTATTCCAATATAATATTAATCAAGGGTTTTGATGTTACGTGTACCCAATCAGACAACAGATAGAGACGATATCGTTGTATGACCTTATTGATAACATTCCAGTGCAGGTGTTTGGAATCAGAAATGCTAAAAAAAACTTCAAACCATTTTTATCTTTAATATTAACTTGTTCACCCCTGAAGACACATTTGAACTCTTCCAATACAAAAGTACGAATAGTTAATTATGAAAATTTAGGGGTGAATAAGTTAATACCAAAATGCATCGAAAGGTTTCAGCATTATTTCTGTTAATTTTTTTTCTCAAACAGGTTTTATCTACTTTCTTACTTAAATATTATTGGTAAGGTTATGGGGTGATAGTTCCTGGTGAGAAGATGTAAATTGAATAAATGGTAGAGACATCCATGATAAATTTACTTATTCTCGAGTATTTTCTGGTTAAAAGACAGTTTGATTGTGATGTATTAAACTCTGAAAACTCCAATTCTCCATCTATCTTCAACACTTTAGCATGGTCCCTAAAACTTTAGCATAGGGTTTGGACAGACTCCAAATATTGACTTTCCTGAAAAAAGGACAATATGATATTTAAACTACAAATTGTTTTTGAATGATCTTTTTAACGGGACTCCAGATACNCCCCCCCCCCAATATTCAAACCACAAATCCTTTTTTGTGTGAAAAGTTATGTGTTTAAGAGTTCAATGTCCTAGGTGAGGAACCAAGTGTGTTGTACCGGGCGGGGGTGGGGGGATGGTGTTGTTGTACCGGGGGATGCAGTCTGTCTCGCATCAGTTGTAGGACTCTTGGTGTGAAATGTCTACCAATTTGAATTTATACATCTTATTTGGCTGCTCTCGGTGCATCCCTCCCCCAGAGATAATGGTAATAGACCCAGCACTCACCTTGTAGTCTGGCTTGTTTACATAATCCAAAATCCTATTTTGTATTACACGTTTAAAATGCTTTAACAGGTGACAGAAGTTTAGTAAGCTACATTTTCTTGCGCAATAAATGTTTTCTAAAGTGATAAATAAGGAGAAAAAAGTGTATCCAAATATTCCCCAACACCCCAATATCAAATAAACAGCAACAGAAAAGACATTTTCATCAACATTCTTTAGTTTTAAGCTTTTAGAGAGTAAATTGTTGAATATCAAATTTTAAAATATAGATTTCAAGCTAAAATCCAACTGAAATGATAAAGAATTTACAAAAACATCCGCTCCTAATCAAGTTAAACAGAGGTGTATATAATACATTAACATCTAGACTTATTGAAATTATTTGTTTTCCTATCTGCTATTTGAAATGCACTGTTAAATATCTAAAACATACACATATCTCTTATTTTTCTTTTCCCATATTTATCTTAGCTTCAACTGAATTTCTGATTTTTTATTGAAAATTTCTTAAAATAAGCTTCAGTGATATAAATGTGACTGAGACAGATGCTAACATTTTATTCAAGTTGTCATTCTTTGATGTTATATTCAGGAAATTCCCCAAAGGAATTCATTCCTAAAACAGAAGTCCTTGATATAAACCTAAGTATTTGTTTTAATCATGGTAGAATTTGTTGTTGTACAGTTTTACTGCTCTCTCCATTGAGTTTTACTGCTCTCTTCATTAAGAGTTTTACTGCTCTCTTCATTGACAGTTTTACTGCTCTCTTCATTGGCAGTTTTACTGCTCTCTTCATTGAGTTTTACTGCTCTCTTCATTGACAGTTTTACTGCTCTCTTCATTGACAGTGTTTGTGCTCCTTGTAGATTATTTAAGTTTTCAATTACCTGAACAACATGTTCATACAAATATATCAGTTAGATACACAATATTTTCTATCGGACATTAAGCCCACACCTTATACTACAGTAATAAACCCATCCATTTTAAGGATATGAAATTTGTTTTATAACTTTGAAACCCTGATCCCAACATGTCACAGTGATTCACCCAGGCTTATTACAGGATTGTTACAGTATATCTTATATTAAATTGGTTTCTTCTCTTTTTTTTCTCTTTTTGTTTTAACAACTTGGATAATCTTTGACATAATGACCAGCAACTACCATCAGACTGTCAACATTTTCAATACTGACTTATCGTTAAGATTTTTATGTCAGAAATAGATATATAAACTCATGCAGTGTTTCTAATATTAGAAAATGTTCTGTAACCCAGGGACTTCTAATCTTTGTCCTGGAACATTTATATTTAACATTGTTCACTTTTACTAGTGTTGGCAATCGGAAGCGGAAATCATAATCGATTATCAAAGACTTTTAATGAACGATTATCGATTATAATAGAATAACTCTGGTAAATCTATTTGAAATATGTGCGATTATGATTAAATTCTCATGTGAATTGCAAAACCTGCATGTTTGATGAAGTCAACAATCGCTTTTCATCAGGAAGATTTTACAGCAGAAGTACAGTATAAAATCGTAATTTTATTTTACAACTTTCACATTTATATCATTTATATTCATACTTGTATTTGTATTCATGATAAACAGTTGTCCTGCGGTACTATATTCCGAAACCAATATTGGAATTTAGTCTGGAGCTTTCCCAGGACCCGAGTGAACTAAAGCTGTGACTCCCAGGCACCCAGCTCGTAGGAAGCTGTCCACACAAGCCAGGCACAGAAGTCGGGAGACAATATTTACACCTCCGGAAACTTAAATTGGACAAAATTTATGAGACTTGGTGATCGTCTTTTGTAACGGCCAAATATCCTGTGAGAATTTGTTGGCAACAACAATAAGATGTTGGCGAGGATTCTGTCCTGTCCTGTGAGAAGGAAGCAGGTTTCTATACTCCACAATTCTGAAGTAAAAAAGACCTCAATCAATCTGTTCTTTCAATCCTCAAATATTTGAATTCTAAATCACACTTTAAAAATTCCTGCAAGATCAAACTTAGGAATTTTCACGACTGAAACATGAAAAGCGTGTGAGAGAGTGCAATTTGTAAATATAAGCAGAATGGATCAGATTTCTAGCTCTAGTCCATTATTCTCTATGTTTCGTGCTCGAGATGTTTGTCTTCAGGAAATCTTGGACTTTAAGTTACATTGACGTAGGACCACTGAACAATCTATTCTACTAGTCAAGCGTCTATCAAACCCTGACTTTCATGAAAAAAAGTCTATATACGGCTATTTTTTGAGAAGTTTGTGAGGTTTTGCAATGATCCTATTTTTAAGGAGAGGACTTGTATAGGCAATGCCTGAGGTCCAATCCTGTTGACTTCCTTTGTCAATAAAATAGGTTGAAATTGAATGATCCTGATTGTTTCTAAACAGCTTAGCACTATCAGCATAATGATATAAACTAGTTCAGGTTTGGTACAAACACACCTGATTGACCGTCTGGATTGGACAGGTGCCTGTATTTTACTGTATATGATATTGGTTACAATATTTATTTGGACAATAGAGGGGCTATACCAATGAAAGCCCACAAGTCTCCCACAGGAACCCTTGTTACACACTAGCCATATTTCTGTACTGGGGCTTTATTATAAAAAGTAAAATTCCTACTGGGAAAGTCTGTATGTCTTATATATACATATTACTATAGAAATTATATACTGTGGAATGTCTTTAAGCGTCCATTGCAGAGCATCCCCCTCACGACCCTCCCCCAATGGCCGGAACTCCGCTGACCAGCAGTTAGAGATGGAGACAGTTTGACAGTCTATTGATCTCCGATACACTATGTCACATCGCCATGGCCACACATATAGGCTTTCTATTGATTGGTCAATCTAGCAACGATCCTTTGCAAACTAGCCGGGACAATCATTTGCAACGTCCGACATATTATTGTCGGCCAGACAGCCATGAGACCTATATTTCTGCGGAGCTTCCGATGTGCCGGAAATTCTCTTACTTGCCTTTCCGTTATAAGCCTGAATCTAACAAGTTGTGAGACAGCTATTGTTTGTCGCTGTGGAGACGAGGCAGCCATTTTGCTTTCACCTGGTCGTGAGGGTTTCAGATTAAAACGACTATTACTACCCACACAAACTGATAGAACATTTCATTTCTCATTTGTAGACAATATAACACCATAAATCATTTATGGATGTCATATTGAAAATCAATAGTTTTCTTTATATATTTATTTTCATTTTCTATGCCCTTTTATTGTGCGATTAGAAATTTGAAGCAAGTATACTCTTCCTGAAATCATAAAATTTCAAGATGTTCAATTACATATCAAAACTTCAACGATGAATCGGTGGTAATGAATAACATTAAATGAATGTTGATTGAAAATTAAAGAAAATGTGTCATGATGTGGTTGATATGAGATTTTTTTGTACATTAGTGTTACATAAAAATCATCTGACTGGTGAATGTTCTGTATTTTAATATTTAATGATTTACCAATTAAGCGTTATTATTCCAATTACATTACCTAGCTGTATGAAATGGTTAGACACATGTGGGAAGTATACTTGTTGACACTGCTTTTCAGGAGTCGTGTGCAATAACATATATAAAAACATGAATCTAGAAAAAAAATGCACCTATTGCATCTATAAATGTCAGGACATTATACCCGACAATATCAATAAAATATGTCTGCTCATATCAAGATCATTTCAGTCTGAAAATGTGAAAGTGTCATTTTGTCCCAGCCAATGAAATCACAGGTTCAAGGAACTGACCTTCCGAATGTATTTATCCAATGAATCTTCCGACATAAAAGTGATTTAGTCGACACAGCCTGGAGATATGAGAATGAGACAATTCCCTTGGGGTCAAATTGTATCCAAGCCTAGCCCACTCGCACAACTTCTGCCCTACAATATTTTAACATCCCCGGTTACCCCCCCATGGGAGCCCCCACTATTTTATAAGGGGAGATGGCCGATGTGATAGATTTCCCTGGGCAAACCTAAAACCTTTGTACTGCAGATAAAAGTTTCCCCGAGGTGCCTTCTCGCTCCTTTGATGTAAGAAATCTTATTTTTATGCAACCGTTATTAATGAGCATATTCCTTTTTAAGTAGAAAATACATCCCCCTTATGGGGCCGGGCCCCTGACATACTTTCACAAATGTTCTATAGTTGGCCAGTAATGTCGGTTCATTGTAATAATTCATCTCCACACTTAAAATCCTCAACTTACACCGATATTACTTACAGAATATTGGATTAATACTTTATTGTTTTATCTATAATAATCAAGAGTCGTAACAAATACTCGGCACGAGACACTGACACTGTCCCCCCGAAGTTTTTAATCCCGAGGATTGATACCGATTATACTGAATTACCCTAAAAGCTTACCTGATACCGATTATACTGAATTACCCTAAAAGCTTACCTTCATTTCAAACGTTTCAATACAATTATGATCACAATATACATATAAAACTTGAGATGCTGGTCGTCATTGACAACAGGAAAACAATGAGTGTGTATCTAGATGAGTTTGAAATCTAGATTGCGATGATTGCATCCGGCTACACCACAGAGGCAGAATACGGACGATTAAATTTCAGTGATTGTTACATATGCATGCTGAATAAATATTTTATATAATATATTATGAGATCTGCTTTAAAGATTAACATCTATATCAGATACTCTGGGTTTGAAATTTACCCTGAAAGGTGGTTTCTACATAATAAATAAAAAAAAGTATTAAAATATCATTCAATCTGTCTTAAAGACCACATGTCAACTCATATATAAAGCACCAGAGCAAGTGGTTTCTATTAAACTACAAAATGTTGGCAAGAAACGTAATACGTTTGCCCTAACTCCTGTTCAAATTAGTGTCATTGTTTGACACAATTTTATAGAAAGTAATGCTAACTTAAAAACGCTGATATATAGTCTCATTTTCAGTTCTTGTCATATGCTATCCTTGTATGAATTTTGATCAAAATCTTTTAAGAAATGGAGTCGCTAGCAATGGAGAATTCATCCTGCTTATGCCATATAGCTCTGGGCCTAGAGAGAATTTAGCTGAATTTATCTGAGTTAAGACAACTAGTTATAAATAAACATACACAAACTGTTAGCTTCATTGTAAAATTATCTAACTGTACAGCACTTTTGTATGATCACACAACACTTATGTTATTTCCACATAATGAAGTTTCATGGAATTTTAAGTGTGTTGATTGTAAATTTATCTGATTTCAGTCGAAAGGTTTACCCTGTATATTTTTCATGAAAGGATTTGAGATAATTGTTTTTTTGATTATTTTGTTTATCAGTGGCTATGATACTATAATAATACTTCCCATTAAATGTAGACTTCTATTTGTTCTATTTGTATTGCTGGGTAGACTAGTGTACATTTTTCAGTTTGGTAATGATACTTCTAAACCATAATTTCAACCTCGAAACACTCACTTTATTGTTCAAGGACAATTTCTTTGCAGGTGAAACCCATCTGAACTAATAAGAAACTAGTCCCTTCGAAATGAGAATCATTCACAAGGACACATTCTTTTTAACTAAAACTCTTCGGAACTAACAGAAACCATCTATCCATGTCTACCACGTGCAAAATTAGTGCGCAGACAAATTCTGCTCCTATAATGTAGAGGTATAGTCAAGTGTAAAAAAGATGGAACAGGCTGGCTTAAAGACAGTGATATATGGATTCGGTGCGGAAAACCACTTAAATAAAAGGACAGTCACCTTTGAGTGAAGACTTGTGTAATGTACTCAAGCGAAATTGGCAGAAAATAAACACTGCCAAGTGACAGTGTAGTAGTCAATTAACAGGAAAAGAAAGTAACCGAAAGCTTGAGGCCATGGATCAATACCACAAGTCAGGCATTCCTGACATCTCAGTCTGTACACCTCAAACGACTGAATCTAGTATCACATAGATTACCATTAAAATCTCCCATTTATACTCCACATCAAAAAGATACAGCTTCACCACCAATACATACTCTGTATCACAGAGGTTACCATTAAAATCTCCCGATTATACTCCACATCAAAAAGATACAGCTTCACCACCAATACATACTCTGTATCACAGAGGTTACCATTAAAATCTCCCGATTATACTCCACATCAAAAAGATACAGCTTCACCACCAATACATACTCTGTATCACAGAGGTTACGATTAAAATGTCCCGTTTATACTCCACATCAAAAAGATACAGCTTCCCCACAAATATGTACTCTGTATCAGAGATTACCATTAAAATCCACCGTTTATACTCCACATCAAAAAGATACAGCTTCCCCACAAATATGTACTCTGTATCAGAGATTACCATTAAAATCCACCGTTTATACTCCACATCAAAAAGATACAGCTTCACCACAAATACATACTCTGTATCACAGAGGTTATAGTTAAGATCTCCCGTTTATACACTATACCAGAGATACAGCCTAAACTACTAATACATACTGCATACCAAATATTTAACCGTTAAAATCACTGTTTATACTCTCTAAGTTAATACCATGATGATAAAGCTAAACCTACTGTTTTAACTGTATCACAGAGGTTACAGCTATATTTTCAGTTTTATATTTTCACTTCTGTATTACAAATAAACAGCTAGACCTTTTGTCAGTATATCTTTATCAACTCCTCAATCCAATACTGTCATCTCATACTGTTTTCTACCCTTCAAACACTAACATTTTCTGTTTCTTAATGGTTACAAAATTCTTTTAAGGGAGACACAACTTCATATCATGATTATAATGTATACGAAGTTTCAAAGAGATCGGTTGAAAAATGTAGGAGGAGGTTGCCAGACAATAATCAAATACTGAAATAAACAAAGGGCAATGGCTTTTGCAAAAATTGTTGAATCAAAGTTCTTTTTCAGGAAACACAACAACATATCCTGATTATTTAGCCTACTAAGTTTTAAAAAAATCTGTCAAAAAATGTTGGAGGAGATCCCCAGACAAAAAACCAAATACTGAAATGAACAAAGGGCAATAACTTTTGCAAAAATTGTCGAATCAAAATTCTGTTAAGGGGGATACAACGTTATATCATGATTATCATGTATACCAAGTTTCAAAGAGATCGGTCCAAAAATGTAGGAGGAGATATATTGCCGGACAAACAAAAGTTTATGCAGGACGGACAACCCCATACCATAATACTTCCGTCAAATTTGACGGGCGTATAAAAACTAACCCATGACTTTCCTCTAATGATCAACTTTTATTTCAAATCATCCTTACCGTATTACAAACTGAATGTGCCTCTCTCATAAAATCCTTACCAATACCGACTGAATAAAATTTCATAACTTTAATCAGGCTACGTTTCCTTCCCATATACTTTGTCCTTAATCATTCTAAAGTCACATGACCTGCCCTTGGATTACCTCAAGTATCACAATTTGTTCTACTTACCAGTTTTAGTAGAAATGACGGCAATCCAGTTATTCCCGCATGGTTCGATATCCGTTACAAACAGACATGTATTAAGGGCACTTCCATCATATCCATTCTTCATTGCATCTTGCTGTAAAAAAAAATATGAAAAAATATAAAAAATATGAAAAATAATTGATTATCTCCCTTTACCCAGAAACTTATTTCCTCCCTTACATGGATACACTTAGCAACATGACATACATTTACCCCTTTGTTATAAATTTAAAAAATCAATTAAATCAATTAAATTCCAAAGTAATGTAATTGGAAATAATATCCGCTAAATAATTCTCAACTTTTCCTTCAGCTGTTGAAAGCTCCAGGGCAATCAATCCACAATTTATTTCAATACTTTCAAATAACAGAATTCAGCATCCTTGAAATTCAGTGGTTCCCCCCCCCCCCCCCCCCCCCCCCCCTAAATTTTCCCTACAAAATTGATAAAAATGTACAATAACTGAACATTTTTTGTTGGTCCACGTTTCTTCCCATGCATCTTAAAATATATTATAATCTTATTCACATTGATGCTTTATATTCACAAATGCAACATAGCAAAAAATACGAGCATCTGTGATGTTGAATGCATAGAAAAGACATGAATTATGAGAGCAATTATCTGATGTTTGACGCCTACAATCTGATAGACAAACCTGCTCATGTGAGCACCACCTGTGTCAGAAGACCAACTTTAATGTTTGTGTCACCCTGATAAAATACTAGCTGCTTCCTACTGACTCAGCCAGGGAGAATTTCTCTTTAGCTATTTCAATAGAGTGTAAGACTAGTACAATGGCGCCCATGTAGGGACCCAGGATATATGGCAATATACTCAGCGTTACTTGAAAAGGAATCGCCATGACCCCTGGAAAACTCACGACGAGTTGTTTCCTTGGAGTATGTCACCCTGGTAAATTACTAGTTGCTTCCTGCCGAATCGGCCGAGATAATTTCTCTTTAGCTCATTTGGCAGCTAAAGCGTAAGACTAGCAAACCATAGGTCTCGAGTTTGATTCCTGGCATTGAAATAATTAATGACTTCTGTTACATTTGTCATTGTATTGATTTCTATATGAGTGGAGGCCATTTGTTTGGATATTAACCCATTCATCCCTAAAGTTGCATTTGAACCTTACCAAATCAAAGACGGGGCAAGTCCATTTTTAAAATATAGGGGTGAATGAGTTAAGCGACCCCTTGAAGGACTCCCTAGGGGTGGTCTATTGCAGTACTTGGGGGGGAAAAGCAAAACATTCAACATTCAATCTAAAGTAAAATTGCTCACAGTAGCATATCTGCAATTATTAATTTGAAAAACTTTGATCATTTTAAATTTTATTCTGATTCTTAACAGTATATAAAGACATCTGTAAAAGTAGATGATGGTTACTTCAAATGAATACTGCTTACTCAGCTTACAGTTTCTTATATGAACAAAGCAGTTATTATGATCATTATATATCTGCATTTGTGTTTGAATAAATCTTGCTATCAGATAATCTCTTTGCATCTGTTCACATGCAATTTTATTAATAAATTCCATACTTAGAAGGTATCAGATGAATAAACTGCTGAAAGTTTTTGACTTCTGAAACTGACAATGCCTCCAACATCTGGACAGAGAGGGATCCCAGTGAAGGCCATTTGTTTGGAGATGTTTCAGACTAGCTGAGCCAGCAGTTCTAGTTGTTGTGTCTGGGAGCTGTTAATGATCAGGCAGCTTCTTCCTTCACTGTATTTACATTGAAACAGACAAGTTTGAAGATCTGCCCCTACAGTGCCCCATTGAGACGGACAAGTGTGATCAAGATCTGCCTCTACAGTGTCCCATTGAAACAGACAAGTGTGATCAAGATCTGCCCTTACAGTACCCCATTGAAACGGACAAGTGTGATCAAGATCTGTGCCTACAGTGCCCCATTGAGACGGACGAGTGTGATCAAGATCTGTCCCTACAGTGCCCCATTGAGACGGACAAGTGTGATCAAGATCTGTCCCTACAGTGCCCCATTGAGACGAACGAGTGTGATCAAGATCTGCCCCTACAGTGCCCCATTAAGACATACGAGTGTGATCAAGATCTGCCCCTACAGTGCCCCATTGAGACGGACAAGTGTGATCAAGATCTGCCCCTACAGTACCCCATTGAAACAGACAAGTGTGATCAAGATCTGCCTCTACAGTGTCCCATTGAAACAGACAAGTGTGATCAAGATCTGCCCCTACAGTGCCCCATTGAAACAGACAAGTGTGATCAAGATCTGCCCCTACAGTACCCGATTGAAACAGACAAGTATGATCAAGATCTGCCCTTGTGGCATTATTCCCAAAAGAACAGCCAGCTGAAAGAATAAAGAGAAAGAAGTGTTGATGCACTGCTTCAGAGACTGTTGATTTTGTTAGTTAAGTTGGCAAAAGAGTAGTTGTCTGGACACAATGCTGTTGACAACAGACAGACAGATTTCCGAATTCAAATATGCCCTCGTCCTCCCTTAGTTTTTGTAAATCAGTTGAAGGATTTTGTTGAAACTGACAAAAAATCCAATGAAGATCCCCCTGATGTATGAACAACCAATATTACCATCAACAAAATCTCCCCTATTCTGGCCCCACCGTCTCAGTCATATAATCAGTGACTGTTATATCCACATCAACTTTATCAATATTAATTTTTCAATGTTTGGGCTCACATCCATGTCAAATTACCCGCTAACAAAGCGAAATATCATCAATATGACAGACAAAATTACCAGATCCATCCCCACAGGAACTTCTCGTTCGGGCTGTATGATTCTCTGATGTTACTCAACTGACACCAGATTTCCCCCTGGTGAGCCCCTCATCAGGAAGTCTAGACTAGCCCATGTAGATTTGTTATCCATCATTGATCTGGCCCATAGTTACACTGTTACTGTCTGGGATATCCCAACAAAGCCACTAGAGGGCCGCCCCACAATGCCATGGAACACCCCAGCTTCACTGCAAACACGCAGGCTGTGTATATCATATAAAGCACGGAGGCTGTGTATATCATATAAAGCACGGAGGCTGTGTATATCATATAAAGCACTGAGGTAAACCTGAGCAACTTTTAATCCAGTTGTTCCGCCATTACTAATCCAGTTGTTCCAATATTCAGCCAGTACTCATCCCGTTGCCCCCCTATCCAGTCACCACTTATCCAGTTGTCCCTCTATCCAGTCACCACTTATCCAGTTGTCCCCCTATCCAGCTACCACTTATCCAGTTGTCCCTCTATCCAGTTGTCCCCCTATCCAGTCACCACTTATCCAGTTGTCCCTCTATCCAGTTGTCCCCCTATCCAGTTGTCCCCCTATCCAGTCACCACTTATCCAGTTGTCCCTCTATCCAGTTGTCCCCCTATCCAGTCACCACTTATCCAGTTGTCCCCCTATCCAGTCACCACTTATCCAGTTGTCCCCCTATCCAGTCACCACTTATCCAGTTGTCCCTCTATCCAGTCACCACTTATCCAGTTGTCCCCCTATCCTGTCACCACATATCCAGTTGTCCCCCTATCCTGTCACCACTTATCCAGTTTTCCCCCTATCCAGCCATCACTAATCCAGTTGTCCCGCTATTCAAGCTATTAATCCAGTTTCAAGCCACTATTATTGCAGTTGTCCCCCTATTCAGCCACCACTAATCCAGCTGCCCCCCTATCCAGTCACCACTAATCCAGTTGTCCCCCTACAACGCCATAATTTCCCTATACAAACTGCGGCAGTATAACAAAAAATCTAATGAAGCATATTTTTACATTTTGTTCACTTATGTACCAAAGTAAAGTTTCAATATTATGTTATATATGTGTATCAACTTTGTTTATTTAACAACAGTTATGAAAAAAAGGTATTTTAAACTTAAAGTAATCAGTCTTGTTGGCAAGAATGTAAGCATGCGCAGGTTCTTACTGTGGGAGGAAACTGAAATACCCACAGAAAACCTGGGTGGTCGGGCAAGTGATACCTATTCATGTCCTATCAGGGAATCGAACCCCGGCCCTCCTTGGTGAAAGACAAGTGCATTATCCACTGTACACCCTACCATCCGATATTTTGTTTCCGTATATAATCCACTACGTAGCTCCATCGACCACCCAAACGTGATCAGACACAAACTATAGGTGGTCCTCTCGATCAGATTCTAATGTAGCTTGATTTAATGATTGAATCCATATAGAAAAATACAATTAAATTAGAAAGGAAAACAATTTCCTTGGCTATGAACCGAGATGTTGAGGCATGAGTTCAATGAAACTAAGTTACAATGAGTTTGTATCTAATATGACTTGTTACAACATCTGGGCCAGACATTAATATTCTCAGGTACAAAACTTTGAGAAACACATGTTGCTAATGTATGATTTTTTGTTAAAGTAATATGAACAAGTTGGGTAGACACAGGGACGACTAATTTCATTTTCTCCCCCCCC
>NW_018480071.1:689890-717905 GCF_002113885.1 Mizuhopecten yessoensis | reverse complement strand
TCCCCCCCCCCCCCCAAAAAAAACCCTTTTCGTCTAATGAAAGTCATTATTATCCAAAATCAGTAATATGCTTATTATTATCATTACTAGTATGTGTTTATTATTTTTACAAGGATATCGAACATAGAGCTATAGACATGATTACAATTATTTAAATTATATTTTATAATAAACAAGGCTTCACAAATGATACAAATCCCCTCGCGTTCACACATTGGGACATTTGTCAGAGGAAATGAAGTCGTTAGAGAGCAATAACCAAGTTTTTTCTAAAAATAGTAAAAGTGACCTTGACCTTTAACACAGTAACCTGAACCACAAACTTGTTCAAGATATTGCCATACCAAGCACTTGAACGAAGTTTCTTGAAATTCTGTCGAGGAATGAAGTAAGTAGAGCGACGACAAAGTTTTGCTGAAAATAGTAACAGTGGCCTTGACCTTGAACATAGAAACTGAAAAACATAAACGTGTCCAAGACATTGCCGTACCAAACACTGGCATGAAGTTTCATGAAATTCCGTTCAGTGATGAAGTCGCTAGAGCGTTGACAAAGAGTGTAACATACGGGCGAAATCCTATATCCCCTCCAACTTTCGTTTCGAGGGGATAAAAATATAGAATTTTTATTAGACAACACTTCAAATTATTTTATCCACATTTTTATTAGCCTTCAGTTCATGAATCTTCACAACTATAATACATTCTCATGATCATTCGTCTCATAAATAATAATATCATTAAAATCTCTGATGGTATGACTTATCAACAGCAGACAGACAACATCTGCAGCAGTGATTGTAGACAAACCGTTACTGTACATGTACATACATTTCTGGATGCTTTCCATCAGTTTTTACAGATTCGGTTCTTGATCGTCTACTAAAGTACAAAATTGTTGGCAGTGCCCTTAAGGCTATATGCTACCCCACAATCACATCTTCTTTTCAAATATTTTCATGCGAAGAATCTTATTAAGTTAAAACGGCTTTCATTTTTTCTAACATCAATTAATAGAGAACAGGATACTTACATAAAACCTATCTGATGAGTTAGTTTTATTGCAAAACCAATTTAATCAAAGAAAACTATAAAATTATCAATTACAGGGGATACCTACAAAAAGACGAAAAGTGAGAGTTATCACCCTTGGTGTGCACCTTTATATTAACAAACTGAGTATTTATATTTACGGCTTTGGATTGCAATGGAGTAAAAAAAAACAGAGTGATCGACAAACAGAATTCTTTAGATTTGTTTTAGCAGACATTAGAAGATATAACATATATAACATATAGTCTCCCAATTGGCAAATGAAATCTTTTGATTTTTCAGCAGTTTACCTGCATGATGTCCTTCTACGGATGTGTCTGAAATATTCCATTCTGGATACCCCCCCCATGGAAGCGTGTTCTTCTTTCCCTTTATTTTTCTCCTTTCATAAAACGGCTAATTTTATAAAGCTAACACTTTTTTATTTATAGGGTCATTTCGGGGAAAGGATTGGTGCATTTGTCTGTTGTTGTTTTTTATAAAATAAATTTTATTATGTTGTATTGCAAAGATATTCCCTTCAATCTATCTTCAAGGTCACTGTTAGCTGGTGAAGTAACAGCATTACAAGGATTGTGACTTTATAATATTACATATCATTGTCCAGTACTGTTTGTTGGATCAGTCATTTCTTGAGTAGCCATGTAAATTTAATTTGGGAATTAATTGATGCAATGGTTCGTAATTATAATTCTTGATATCACTGTACATTCCTGTGGTAGAACCTTATATATCAAAGTGCTATAACCTAGGATCTATCAACCTTAATATATCAAAGTGCTATAATCTAGGATCTATCAAGAATTGAAAATTCATATATGCAATGTTTTTTTGTTTTTTTTCTAGAAAATAGATAAAAATAATATCCATATAAAATGATATTCAGTTCAAAGTAAAATTGTTTATAGAATTTTAAACAGCACTAAAGATAAGTGCAATAGAAGGACACGCAGAGAATTTGATTTGTCTGAAAATCTATTCGCGAATACAACACTCAATCCGCAGCTCTAACAAAACACTTACATTGCACATTTTTTGCCGACAGATCTGGCGTGACAAGTGTTCTATTTTTAACGCTAGCTTTTTAATGATACATGCTAATGAGTATACCTGATACAGGTAACCGTCAGACTGTGACGATTTCCACAGGTAGCTCAGGTGTGGTTGTCTGGGTCATCTGATACAGGTAACCGTCAGACTTTGACGATTTCCACAGGTAGCTCAGGTGTGGCGCCGTCTGGGTCATCCATATCCGACTCATTAACATAAACAGATTTCCTTCCTGTTTGGTTTTGACAGACTAATGTAGCTTAGTAACAAGTACAGTGTACTACCATGGTATGTATCAATTATATCAGTAATAAAAGCCTCCATCTTAAATAAACCACAACTGGTGCAGAGGTTTATAAAATAATTCCATCCCTATTCACCATCTTTCTTCTTTCATTTTAGAAGTACAGTAGAACCCCTATTATCTGTTTCCTGATTATTCCAACATTCAATTATTCAAATCTTGGTCATGTCTCCCAATACATAGCTTGCCTTAATATCGTACCACTGGTAATTCAAACGACCGCTTACCAAAACCTTTAATAATATATATCTCCTATCGGGCTCGGATAATCAGCTGGAACTGTGTTCTGAATTTCTGTCAAGAAAACATTGTTTTTTAAAAGATAATCCCATCAATTTTGTAGAATAAATTTGTACATCTCATTATGGTTGAGGCTTTTCTGCACGTTTTATATGTCTGTCTGTCTGCCTTACCAGTCCTCAGTGTGAACTGGCCTGGTTTAGTATTGCGTCTGCTGAGCTACATTGAAATATGAATTACAATTTTCCCTATTTAAGTACCATCAGTGATGCAAGGCTATGTTATGAAGTATTGCGTACTTGTTTACAGTACAACGTTAGCCGACAGTATCGCATGCACCCTCTGATCTTCCCTTGTCATGCTTGCTAGACATCTGCATGCAACTTGTACATGCTTCATTAAATCCTAGGTCAAAGTTCAAGGTCAGCTAATCTGATAAAAAAAAACTTCAGTGTAAGAGATATGGGACATGTACTTGTCAATAGATGTCGGAGATTTCCAGTCTTTGTTTGAGTATTTAATGGGCTGGTACCTCCTAGCTGAGGTTGGTTGCCTTAGCAGCCTGCTGTAATTAAACTATTGCCTTACTCTAGTTTAAATGACATACGTCATGTGTATCAGCTCTATCACTAGAGCAATCACCCTGATCAAAGAATGATAGCATGCCATACTCATTCAACAGAAGAAAACCACCTCCAACATTTTAATATTTAATTGAATGTCGGGTTTACAACTGCCTGGATTAATGTCATTCCCTACTAGATAATGAATTTTAAGTGTTTTTTAAGAAGTTTTAATGCTGATGATTTTGATCTGTGATTCAACCTTGTTGATTTGTTATTGCATTTTACAATAGTGATTAGCTCCAACCCATGTTCTGAATTTTGGCTATAAAATGATTCACATAGGGAGACACAGGTAGCTATCATTTTTGAAGTACAGTAAAACCCAGCACTGAGATTGCTATTATCATATTCCATATTCTGCATGAATATATTGTTAATTTTAAGTCAAATTTGAATTATTATTGATTAAATTTGTAGGTTCATATGGTGATCTAGCGGGTAAGTATAAAATTCTGCCTATTAATTTTGCAAGTAAATGAAAAATATCTTTACAATCCCGACTCTGCTCTTCCATAAGACCATACAGTAACGAATTAGATCTGTTCTATCTTTCACTTTCATTTGTATATTTGTTCAGGGGAAATAATTCAGCAAGCACTCTACTTTAAGACTAACTTTGGGAAGAAATGACTTACCTGCCATATATAGCTATATCCAAATGCCTCAGTGACACTCCCATACTCGGTTGACCATTTGCTCTAATGATCCTGAAAAGACAGTAAAAATATGCAATTTGTTAATTTAATGTTAAAAATTCAAAATTTATTTTCCAACGTTAAATTAAATGACCACTCTTTATAGACAGGTGTCTTGTCCTTTTAAGGCAGATGTCCCTCATTACAAATTGTCCAGTAAAACTGACTGGTATCCTTTATTAACACGTATTTAAGAGGATTGTCCTGTATATATACACAGGTATTTTGTTATAAGCACATATACTTTTCAGACAGATGTCCATTATAGACAGTTGCCCTTTATACAGGTACAATTATCCTACTTATACAGGTATCTCTATGGACATGTATCCTTTGCAAGATAAGGGAAGCAATTAAATGGCATTTAAATTACTTTCCTGTCTATACAATTATTAGCAGAATTTCCTTTATAGCCAGGTATAATTTTCCTGTAAAAACAGATTTCCTTAATAGACAGGTATAATTTTCCTGTATACAGATTTCCTTAATAGACAGGTATAATTTTCCTGTATAGACAGATTTCCTTATTAACAGGCATCCTTCTCTCCTCCAAACATTCAATTATATGATATTGAAAGGTAATTAACATTAAAAAGACATTTATTCTGATACATTACTTTCTCCTTTACACACATCCCCTCTTTTCAGTTCACATTAAAGGTTTAACTACACCAGACATCACAAGACTAGCCCGGCTACAGAAATCAGCATGCAATTTTCAGTGCCAGATGTTTCACATCAAAGTAATACATTATCTGGTCAGGAATCACATGATCACTATTAGCAGCAGGAGCATAGAGCACACATCACTCATCACATACACCTGTTTATGTGGCGCACTGTATCACATACCAACACCAAGTCAACCCTGTAAATCAACAGTTGTCTGTACTGTACCACATACCAACACCAAGTCAACCCTGTAAATCAACAGTTGTCTGTACTGTATCACATACCAACACCAAGTCAACCCTGTAAATCAACAGTTGTCTGTACTGTATCACATACCAACACCAAGTCAACCCTGTAAATCAACAGTTGTCTGTACTGTATCACATACCAACACCAAGTCAACCCTGTAAATCAACAGTTGTCTGTACTGTATCACATACCAACACCAAGTCAACCCTGTAAATCAACAGTTGTCTGTACTGTATCACATACCAACACCAAGTCAACCCTGTAAATCAACAGTTGTCTGTACTGTATCACATACCAACACCAAGTCAACCCTGTAAATCAACAGTTGTCTGTACTGTATCACATACCACCACCAAGTCAACCCTGTAAATCAACAGTTGTCTGTACTGTATCACATACCAACACCAAGTCAACCCTGTAAATCAACAGTTGTCTGTACTGTATCACATACCAACACCAAGTCAACCCTGTAAATCAACAGTTGTCTGTACTGTATCACATACCAACACCAAGTCAACCCTGTAAATCAACAGTTGTCTGTACTGTATCACATACCAACACCAAGTCAACCCTGTAAATCAACAGTTGTCTGTACTGTATCACATACCAACACCAAGTCAACCCTGTAAATCAACAGTTGTCTGTACTATACCACATACCAACACCAGTCAACCCTGTAAATCAACAGTTGTCTGTACTGTACCACATACCAACACCAAGTCAACCCTGTAAATCAATAGTTGTCTGTACTGTATCACATACCAACACCAAGTAAACCCTGTAAATCAACAGTTGTCTGTACTGTATCACATACCAACACCAAGTCAACCCGTGTAAATCAACAATATATTTTATGTTTATTGGTTTAGAGAGTTGATTCTATGCGTAATTAAATTTGCAACTTCAAATTCCAAATAGATATTATACAGAGATAAAAATGGGTTTACCAGTAAAGAGGATTAACATAGATATTTTATCCTTTCTATGAGAAAGTATTGAAAACGGATGAAACTTCTATCTCTGATATATACATATGTGTTTCACTTCAGTGAAAATCTCTTTTTTTAATATGCTTTGAGTTGTATTTCATCAATAATTACACACCATATTACAACACCCTGCTCAATATTTGCGATATGACAATGCTGGCAATGGCTAATTATATTTTTATATGTTACCGACTATGTTTAGAGGAACAGATTAACAGTAACGTGACACTATCACGATCGTGGTAACCTAATATAAAATGGCTCATGATAAACACTCGTGTATAATAGAGTTTTACCAATAACACGATTTCTTGTCTGTTTGGAATTTTAATCTACAAACCAGAAAAAGTCACATTGATTGGACCAATAAATTCTCTGTCAAACAATTTGTTTTACAAAAAAACAAAAAAACTCGTTAGACTTTGATATAAGACTATTTCTTCATTATCGTAAAATCATTACCTATAAGAGGGTTTGACCAGATTCTGTGTTTAGAGTTCTCTGCCCCTGGTCTTAATAATGAAGGGCGTAATTCTAGATAGGATTGGCCGTCCTATATCACCATAATTGGAGGCTGTGCTTTGGTTATGGAAATTAGGTATTGATGGTAAACTAACCCCACCGACAGCCAATAGCCTTGTCAGCCCAAACCATTCGTGTTTTACATTTTTATTTCCAGAATTTCTTCTCTTGATACCTATTTGCACTCAGACACAGAAGAACATTATATATTTTCCGTATTTTCTCAGTGGACATCTTTCCTTGTCAGTAATTTGAAGATGTCAATGCTTGGACTACAAGAGTGGAATCGTAAAACCAGCCTCCTCCGCTATCAAGGCCAGTTCAGTACAAATAGTGCTGGTATTCTCCACTTTGTGTAGGGAACTGGGTCAGCCCTATCTTGGTACAAATGTCCTGCCATTATTCGTGACCTTATTTATCAGCTTTGTGATTGTGACCTATTTTTTGCCTTCTGTGGTTGTGATGTACTTATTAGCTTTTGAGGTTGTGACCTATGTATCGGCTACTGTAGTTGTGATCTATTTATTGCATATTGTGGGTTAGTGCAACCTATTTTGACAATCTTGTTTGTAACCGGTTTCTCATTTCAGTGTTTGTATCACCTACTGTATGCCTTAACACAGTCAATCTATTCTTATTCAAAATATTTGAAAACTTTCCATTCCGTTTTCCATTTCACCTAAAAAAAATGGTGAATTATGAAAATAAGTTTTTTTAAGCACAAGTAAATTGTTTACAGTAAAACTTGGTTGTTGACTGATGAAATACTTTGCAACCAATTTTCACTATTTTAACAATTACAGAAATGGAAGTACAAAAGGTATTGAAGAAATTGTGACTTGTCAGTTGGAAAATAACGAGGAGCAGATACACACCTGGTTAAGGCGAGGTTGTAATCAGTCTCGCTGTACACCTGTTAAGTGTAGTAATCCCCCAGTGCTGCTCCAGCACAACAACCACTTGTCTGATGTCAATTACCTTCCTGTCCAAATATGGTCGAGACATGTCTAGCTATTTACATATTGTCAATATCATTGATGATGAGCAATTTACAGAAAGTCGGGTATAAAACTGACGTCTTTTTCATGTGAATGTAAATTTTGAGTATAAGACTTGTGATCAGCTGCTCAATAATTGGCATATCTTTTGTATCGTTTGAGGTTAAAGTCTAACATTTTTGTCAGTGTCAGATGTTTGAGGACAGCATGTAGATATGCTGCCTGTCTCATGGTAATTAGCATGTAAAATACTAGTCTAGCTGGCTGATTATCATACAGCCTCTATCATTCCAGTAGGAGATGAAGTCTAGCCAATTACCGTGCTGTTGTCATGTCCGTATAACAGTCGACCTCCACAATATCAAACTCACCATTAGCATATTATCTAAATATTTGATGAATGTCTAGCTCATTAGCATGTTGTCCCAATATCTGATGAAATGTCTAGCTCATTAGCATATTGCCCCAATATTTTATGAAATGTCTAGCTCTTTAGCAAGAAAAGTCTAGCTCACTAGCATGTTGTCCCAGTGCTATGAAATGTCAAGATCAATAGTGTAGAGTCCCAAAATCTGTTGGAATGTTGAGCTCATTGGCATACTGTCTGTCCTAACATCTGATGGAATTTCTAGTTCATTAGTATATTGTCCTAACATCTGATGGAACAAAGCCATTGTTCTAGTGTCTTATCAGATATTCCAATATCAAGTCAGATATTCTAATCCAAAGTTTTTATAAAATATTTTAAAATATTCCTTGGTAATGAAAATGTTTTGGAAAAGAAATTCATATCATTTTAAGTCAGCATTTAGCCTTAAGGGGATGCTGTTTGGTAATATTATCATTTAGCCTTAATGGGATGCTGTTTGGTAAGAATATCATATAGCCTTAAGGGGATGCTAAATGGCCACAATATCAATCAATATTTGTAGAGTTGTTATAGACTTCACAAAGATTTTCTCACATTTAGCAATGGGATGTGTCAGGCAGGTTGAAATATGAGGCTCAGTGTTACAGCATTACGTTATATGAAACCAAGGAAACACGAGAGAAAAAAACACTGGAGTCAACAAAATATCAGTCAGTCTCATTATGTATACCACAGACAGGACAGGAAATAAGAAAGAATAACAAATTATTGTCATGTTAAGGGAAGACAGACTCAAGTGCACAAATTCAATAAAGCACTGAATACTTGATGTTTAAAGGAGAGGTGTTACAATGACAATAGATCTAGCCATCACATACTGTTTGTTCACAAACTGTTGGTACAGTGAGGTCTGACAGCCATCACACACTGTTTGTTGGTACAGTGGAGGTCTGACAGCCATCACATAGGTCTGACAGCCATCACATACTGTTGGTACAGTGTAGGTCTGACAGCCATCACATACTGTTGGTACAGTGGAGGTCTGACTAAAGTCTTCACATAGGGCCCCATGTGTAACTACAAACCTGTACAAAGTGACCTCTTGACAAAGTATAATTCGTTCCCTGTCTTAATACAAAACCTCGATAATATGACCACCTATTTCAGTACAAAACCTGTAAAGTATGACTACATGTCTTAGTAAAAGAATTCATATACGTTGAACCCTTTTCTTAACAAAACTAGTTTAAAATGATTTATTGTTTTAGTAAATGCTGGTGACCTCTTTTCTCGGTAAAAAACTTTCATAAAATGACAGGTATGAAATAGTTATAAAAAACTGCTTAAACCACTCACTCCTGTGCAATGTTAACTGATGAGGTACAAAACCTGTTCAAATTGACTTCCTGTCAAAAGACAAATCCCAAATATTTTTACCTCTTGTCCAAGTACAAAACCTGTATAAAAGGACATCTGCCTCAGTATAAAACCTGCACAAACTGAACCCTGGTCTTTTTATTACAAAACCTGTATCAAATGACCAACTTTCTTGGTAAACACTTTTATTTAGTAACCCCTTTCCTTTGTACAAAACCGGTATAAAACAACCCAATCTCTGAATAAAAACCTGCATAAGGTCACTTGATGAAAAAAACCCTGTATAAACTGACTTCCTGTGAAGACATCTAGTATCATGTGAACTCTTGTGCACAAAGCATGTGACAATTGACCAGTCTTAGCGCAAAACCTGCATGAAATTTTGTGTAAAACGTGTAAAGAGACTGTTAATAAAGTGAAAGTTTGAATCATTATAATTTGAATTACTGTATAAGTATAAAACTTGCATAGAGTGACACCTTAGTATAAAACCTTTATAAAGTGACCCCTTAAAAAACCTGCATAATGAGACCCCCTTCCCTGATCAATACAAAACCTGCCCTAAGTTGGCTGCCTGTCCTGGCCGTAGTCTTGGTGATCCTGTCCGGTGTCCGTCCGACAGAATGCACAAAGTTGCACTGTACAAACAATAATCCTGTGCGGCTTAAAATTGCCAGGAGCTGAGTCAGCTTTTTTTTATATCGAGGCCGACTGTCTAAAGCACCAGTGGTACAAGTAAATCAATTGATGTAGTCTGTGTCGTCAGATGGCACACGTCTGAACAGGCCGAGCGCTGCAAAACTCACCGATAGCCAGCTACTTACCTCACCACTAGCACAGAAAATTGCTTTAAACAACTAAATATCATTAGGCCCTATCTCCAGCTTTTTTTGTCTAGGTCTGCAGATAAATTCAATGAATGTCTTCATTCTTTACTCAGATGTTTCAGAAAACAAAGAATCATTTTCTCAACGTTATTTACGCATAAGTTTATACATCTAAGTTTGAATTTATTTCCTGTGTTGTTTGGCTCACAGGTTAGTGCGACTGGGTAAAAATCATAGGGTTGTCTACAAAAGTCAATGCTGGTTAAATTATCATTGGGTCTTCTGTGTAGGGTGCATGCTGGGTAAATTATCATTTGGTTGACTGTTCAAGTGCATGATTGTAAATGATCGTTGGATTGGTTGTTCAAGGTGCATGCTGGGTTAAATGATCTTTGGGATGCTGTGCAAGGTGCATGCTGGGTAAATTAACATTGGGTTGTCTGTTCAGGTGCATGCTAGGTAAATTAACATCAGGTTGTCTGTTCAGGTGCATGCTGGGTAAATGATCTTTGGGATGCTGTACCAGGTGCATGCTGAGTAAATTAACATTGGGTTGTCTGTTCAGGTGGATGCTGGGTAAATGATCTTTTGGATGCTGTACAAGGTGCATGCTGGGTGAAATTTTATTTTCACAATACTGAGTGGAACAAGCCAGGTCTGATCACAGGAAATGTAAGAAACCTGGTATACTGTAGTGATAACATACCATGACAGAATGAGAAGTTACTAGATTAAAGTGTTCCAGAAATAGTTTTTTTTTTCTATTAGATTTGAAACTAAAATTTAGTTAAAGTCTTTTTCTATAATGTTTTCATATGACATCTATGCCTCTTCATTTAAAAATTGTACTAATAAATAATCCTGCTGGTCTTGAAACAAATGATATCCTGACATAACATCATTTGAACTTATTGATGAAAGAAGCACTACCGCTTCTTTTCTGCAGGAAAAAGGGAAAAGATTTACGAAATTCTGTGGTTTATATATTGGGAGTATGCAGACAAAATAAAAACTGAGTTTTTAATGATTTCCTTGTTGGAAAAAATGTTGGATATGTAAATTGTTCGGGGACATTTGAGATGAGGCCGGGGATAGAATGTTTATGTCTAGAAGTGCAGCTGTCGGAGTGAATGGTGGGATCTCTACCCTTACACACATTTAAGGAACATTGGATTTTATTTTTTTTGTTTTAAATCACCTGAACTTCATTATCTACACAGTGCTGTTACACGCTAAGATTAAGTTTAGAGGCAAAAGAGTGTTAAAAGATATAGCATTCTTAATGTGCAGTCATTAAAGGATTTAGGTCCAAAAATCACTGAAACAGAGGGTGTATACATTTTATTAGCAACCACGAACATATAGGTGTTCAGAGATATTTCATTATAAATATACCTGTTTCAGGAACTAAAAATCTTCAAATTACAGGGGTAAATGTATTGTCTGCGCTAATTTGTATCAAGGACCAATTTAAATTAAATTATTAATATCGTTTTCTTACTACTCATATTTCATATTTATAATTATGCAATTTTTTTTTTTTTTTTTTAGTAAATATCTGATGGTGTTGGCAAAATATATCTATTGCTGAAATGCTTTAGAAGTCATCTGAAATTTCAACATTTTTAACCTCATAGATCTTGAATATTGATAAAGATAACATAATCCTAACTCTTTACTAAAGCAAGTTACTGGCATAGTATCTTGAAACAAGTCCTCCTTGTTCTGAAGAAGACTGTTTGGAGACTTTAAAACAACAGATCCATATAATTTGTTTGTTTTCAGATCAGAAGATACCTCCCCATTAGTTTTCAAAGTCATCCGACTAGTGTTTTTGTTTTTGTTTTTTAAATATCTTTGTTATCTGGAGGTATAATTAAACTTCAAAATGAAAGTGAAACCTGCCTTAAAAATTACCTCTCTATGAAGCCCACCTGTCTATAGAGACTGAATTATCTCCCTTGGTAGGTCTTTAAAGACAGGTACAACTGTGCTGAAGTTTCCACTTTACCATTTCCCCCCAAACAAGTTGTTCCCTTGAATAAAAAGCTGATAAAGACACTGTAGTTATGTAGGAAAGATTGTTCACAAAAAAAATCAATCATGTTTTACCATAAATTTGGAAATGTTGAAAAAATAACATAGCAATATATATATTAAGCTCCAACTTTGGCCCAAAAATAGACTCTCTGTAACTAAGCTCGACTCAGAACACTTTTCTTTTGCATTTAAGAAGTTTATTGCATTTCTATTCAAGTCTACTTCAATATTCACAAAAACCAGTTGTATTTGAATAGATATTTAATGTCATGTATATACACCCTGTCTTGTAAAATCTTTATCATTATATTTCAAAAGCCTAAAGCATGAAAACATCAGACAATTTCTTTTGTGCCAATTTCAAAATAACTCTAAGGAATGAGAAACGAAGAGCTGAAGAGGGTGAAAACCTTTGTGGAATGTAACGCAACATGGTGAAAGCTAAGTGGCTGCCGACAATGCTTGGTCTGTGAGCTTTCGAGGATGGATACATAAGATGCCAAACATTTGTTTCATTACCACCGACATAACATTAAGTCTGTGGTTATGTTAGGGTTTACACTACAATAACATTCTATCATCTTCAACAAAACAATTAACAATTGTTTTTAAAATAGTTTCAAAATGAAATCTGTCCTAAAATGATATAATTTTCAGACATGCTGTTATTCTGAAACCCCAAAAAACTATTTCTCACAATTTTGTTTTGAAAGAAAATTTGCTGTAAAACAGTTTTGGTAAGTTGTTCATGCTTGGAGTTATGGGAGTGACAAGGCCTCAGTATTTAACTGTCTGGAGAAAACCTTACAGCGTATTTGCATAATCGTCCTGGGGATCATTCATTGCATTCTCCAGAGTGTCTGGTATCTCACCAATGCCAGACGAGGGAGAATTCGTTATTTCTGAACAAGGCATTGTAGCCATTGAGGGGATGATATACCGAGGGATGTATATAAAGGCCTTAGTCTGACATTCTGCGAGAAATCTATATAGAATTATCCAGCTAATATTGAATTAAATGCATCGCTTGCTTAATAATTTTTCCAATCATTTTCCGCTAACCCCAGAGTAGTTTTTCATCTAGACATCTGGATACAGCATAAAACAATATTACATATCTATCTGCCAAAGTCATTCAATTTTTCTCCTTTATGTTTTTTGGAACCCTAAAACATTTCGTGTCCAGACAGAAATGATGTATTGCCCTGAAGACATCTACTTATTAACGAGCAGGAACATGGTGTAATTTGGCCGGATGACAAATGCTGGAGATTGTAGTATACATCATACGAGCTGGGTTTTGACTTTGCTACGAGAATTACTAATTACACGACTAATATGTAGGATTTGTATAAGTACCGCCATTATCATGTTATTATCACGTTATTTTTCATCGTGTGATTGTTACACTGTGAATGATCAAACTGGTTCAGCTCAGTCAATCAGACACATATACACGGTGGTAAAGTAAAAGATCTCCGACCTCGTGCCAGTACAAACAGAAGCCATCATGATTTATCAAGGATATGGTTTCTACACAGCGACGTTATAACCTTGACCTCTAAACTGAGATGACCTTCATCTATGCAACACATTATGCTAGGTGCGAGATTCATCAAATTCATCAAACTTATCATTTACTAACAAATGATTTTCTTCAAAGGAAATGGTTTATAAGCTGAGACAGTAACGTTTAACTCCAAATACCCTTCCAATAAAAAAAAAAACATGATTTAACGAAGATATGGTTTTTATAATGAGACATATCATAACCTTGACCTCTAAACTGAGATGACCTTCACCTATACACACACATTATGTATTAAGAATATGGTTTATGCACCAAGATGTTGTAACCTTGACCTCTAAACTCAGATGACCTTTCCTTATAATAACACAGGATTCATCAAGGATATGGTTGTTACACCAGCACACTGTATCTAACCTTTACCTCTGATTCCAGATGACCTTTCACCTTTTAATAGAAACCATTTTCCTAAGAGAACAGATATTTCCCTAGAAATCAAAGAAATTACAAAATACATCAATTTATATAGTGTCAACAAACTATAGAGCATCACCTTTTGATATGTTTATTTGGGGTAATAATTTCCGAAGTAGTTAAGTCTTAATTTCTCTTCCCTCATTCCCGTCTGTTACAGGAAATTCGTAAGAAAGAAAGAAAAACTGACCACTCGGCCCAAGACCAATTCAATAATTGAATAGTTTTATTCATTGTACAGCACAATACTTAGAAACATCTGAAGACAAAGAACCTCTGTCTGACCTTAGTTCTAAACTAAAAACTATCCTATTTCAAGTATCTCAAAAATACATTTGAACCCATGAACACCCCTATGTGTTATTGATAATGGGTTCACCCTCATGGCCTGAACCACTTTTCAGGAAAGGGGTCAAAAGGATAATGTTGAAAAGCCCCATTTAAGCTATGGTGGCTAATCAATTGATGTTGATACAACCATAAACTGTGAGAGGACCCACACCAATAACAGTGAAATCACAGGCCCCTGGGGACTCCCAGGGTTAACATGTAATAGTATAGGGTCTTTGACACAGACAGCAGAGCATACAGGTCCCTGTTCTGCACAGCTTGGGAACTTTTTCTCAATTTAGCCTTTACTGTATTATATTTTCAGACATTTTAAATACTTCTGGATTCAATCTTGTAAGATTTGCCAAGTAAACAGGACAACATTTCTGGCACTCTCTTCTCCATTAACTGACATACAGTACAAGATTTCAGAAAACTTCCTTCCCCATTGTCTAGCATGCTGGAAAATATTTTACAGATTTTCTTTCCTGTTGTCTAGTTTACCAAACAAAATTTCGGAAACTTTCTTTCCTTGTTCTATGCAATAAAGTTAAGAAATTTCCTGGTTAAAATATTGATAATTTTACAATTCAACGAATCAAAGATGAGGTTCAGGATAATTTGGTTAAAATATTGATAATTTCACATTTAAACGCATCTCTTCTGAATAAAGCACCAGGGAGCTCCATGATGATGTTAAACAGGGGGAGAGTTTACGTAGCCTGTATTAGCTGTATCTGAGAGCTATGCCTAAATGTGCGTCCAGACCTACACAAGTGCATTATTGACCTATCTACTTGGAACCTTTCCCACTACATGTAGGGACAGCCAAGAATGAGCGCCCTAAAGCCAAACAAAACATGAAAAATGAAAAAGAATGTAGCCATCTCTCTTAAGGCTATAGACTATCTTACACATTGCACATGTACTTAAGAGTTATTTCCCTTTAACTTTTAGTTAAAAATCTGAAAGTATGCCTAGATTCAGTGAAATCAATGTAAGAAGTCTTGTGTAACATTTTAAACTTTTCCCACATGTAGGAAAAAAAAAGAATGCAGACCTTAATGCCTAACGAGATAGAAAAAATAGAAAAAAATGGCCATCTCTCTTAAGGTTACAGACTACCTTACACATTGAATTTGTATGTGTTTTAGAGTTATTTCCCTTTCAAATTTAGCTACTAAAAATCTGTTATGCTGAGTTTCAGTATTATTGATGTATGAAGTCGTGTTCATTTTAAACTTTTCCCACAACATGTAGAAAAAGCCAAGAATGCACACCTTAATGCCTAACAAAATAAAAAAAAATAAGCCATCTCTCTTAAGGCCATAGTGACTACCTTACACATTGCATTTGTACTTCAGTGTTATTTCCCTTTAACATTTAGTTAAAAACAAAAATCATCAATGTAAAAAGTCTGGTATAACATTTTAAACTTTTCCCACAACATGTAGGAAAAGCCAAGAATGCACACCGAAATGCCAAACAAAGTGTGATGTTCGAGTTTTGTCTTTCAAACTTGTTATCGATCATTACATAGTCTGTTCTATCATTTATAGTTGATATTTATAAGTATTCTCACTGTGGAACTCTTCTATCAAGATTAAATGTAAAATAGCCAGTTAGCATACACCCTTAATCGTTATGACAGCCTTCTCTGTTGTCCTGTATCTGGGACACACGAACAAGTAGGTATTGTTTTTCAGGTACCAGCTGGTCCATTTGATGTATGCAGGTAACTTACACCTACATGACTATATATATATAAGTTAATTTAATATTTCATCTCAAATATCAGTTCTCGCCTTTCAATAAGACACCTGGGGTTCCCAATAGCACATGAAAATGTGTAGGGTCGCCTGTCCGACTATGTGTAGGGTCGCCTGTCGGACTATGTTGGTTTTCCAGGGTACTTTACTAGCTTTCCATATTAAATCCCCAAATGACTTTCTATTCGACTAACAGACATATTAATATGTAAGTTGATAGATATTATTTTATAATTGTTGTAAGATAAATTAAATTTTAAAGTGTCTTACAGTTTGTTTATGACCTGCAAACAATAATTCTTAACATGTGAAGAATTTGATTTTATCAAAATTTATTCTTATTTTGCAATATTTTTTGGAATACATATGTGCATATATACCATGCACAATTCACTCAGGACCAAAAGCCAATTACCACTTCTATTGACAATTCGATTGTGATTAATAAAATCAAGATTTATTTCAGTACAGCCGAAGTAACGCCCAAAACATTTCTTTTCCTATCAAATCCTGGTTTACAACACTACAGTACATCTACCACACAACCTGGGCCTATGATTACAGCTGTTATGTCCAACCCTACACATAGTTTAAGTCACTGGCTAGAAGGCTACAAATCAAACACAAAATCATGTCATTAGAGTTTACTTACTTTGGGGTAAAAGCAGCATTTCCTCCTAGAACCACAGTTAAACCTCCAAGCATATCTTCCTCAGGCCTGAATCCAGGCTGACCTGAGCTCACCTCCACTGACCTCCAGCCACAGATGACCCTTGACATGGTTTCACACCCTTATCAGTATTGGCCTAGTGAGATACAGCCGACTAGACAGTTTCAGCAGCCAGCAAGCATCACTCCCTGTAATGTGTGAACCAAATAATGGTATTAACCTACAACCACAATCCTAAGCTCATACAAACTGGATAATGGGGGAAAATTCCTTTTGACAATGTGTGCCAGCTTATTTGTTTTGTTAACTCATTCAACCCTGAAGACACATTTGAACTCTTCCAATTCAAAGATTGGAATGGTTCATTATGAAATTTCAGGGGTGAATGAGTTAACATGCAATCATCGTGCTGCTACATTGAGGCTTATAATTACAACCTTTTTTAGAGCAGGAACCTTTAACGATGAACACTACTTTGAAGAGGAAAACATCCTGTTGTTCCTGATACTGCATTGCCATCTATATTTATCTAAAATAACACAATATAGTTTACATCTATATGGCCCTTATCAGTCATATTGGTTTCTACACATACATTGTCTTCAACCACTGATTTCCATTAATCACCATTTTGCAGTATAATCAATTTTCCATTAAGAACAATGTTATCCCAATATCTTCTTTATCATTTTTTCCCCCTGCTGTTTTAACAATTTATTTTACGTAACAAATTTTTGAAACACAGCTATAAGATAATCAGGGAAGTATGTTTCCATTGCATCAACATTACACACATATTTAAGGGGAATAACCACACTGATGAAATCAATGGATAAAGTCCTGTTAATAGAAGCCTAATGTCCTAGACAGTAGCTTCCCTATCGTAGTGGGGTTTAGCACTAATCCAGATCTAGGTAGACTTGTGCCAGGAGTCTGTACTATTGTGATAGGAACACCTTGTAGGAAGATGTGAAGTGTGTTGAGCTGGGTCAGAAGAACAAGCCTGTGATGGACCAGACAAGAATAAAACTGATAAGCACATTATTCTCAGACACGCCAGAGAAAATCTTTCATCATACCAAATGTCACATGATCACGTCACATGTCCAGTATGCAAATGAGAAGCTATTGACCTGTCTGGTCTATTAGATTGGTACTTATCTACTATATCAATAGAACCTGTCAAGTGTGACACATATTAACGTGTCTAGTCTGGCAATAACTCGTCTAAGGACAAATGTGATGTCTGTTAACTCGTCTGGTCTTGTCATAACTCATCCTTAAACAAATGTTACGTCGGTTAACATGTCTAGTGGGACGTCACACAGATAACCATGTCTAGTGGGACGTCACACAGGTAACCATGTCTAGTGGGACGTCACACAAGTAAACATGTCTAGTGGGACGTCACACAGGTAACCAGGTCTAGTGGGACATCACACAGGTAACCATGTCTAGTGGGACATCACACAGGTAACCAGGTCTAGTGGGACATCACACAGGTAAACATGTCTAGTGGGACATCACACTGGTAAACACATCTAGTGGGACATCACACAGGTAAACATGTCTAGTGGGACATCACACAGGTAACCATGTCTAGTGGGACATCACACAGGTAACCATGTCTAGTGGGACATCACACAGGTAAACATGTCTAGTGGGACATCACACAGGTAAACATGTCTAGTGGGACATCACACAGGTAACCATGTCTAGTGGGACGTCACACAGGTAACCATGTCTAGTGGGACATCACACAGGTAAACATGTCTAGTGGGACATCACACAGGTAACCAGGTCTAGTGGGACATCACACAGGTAAACATGTCTAGTGGGACATCACACAGGTAAACATGTCTAGTGGGACATCACACAGGTAAACATGTCTAGTGGGACATCACACAGGTAAACATGTCTAGTGGGACATCACACAGGTAAACATGTCTAGTGGGACATCACACAGGTAAACATGTCTAGTGGGACATCACACAGGTAAACATGTCTAGTGGGACATCACACAGGTAAACATGTCTAGTGGGACATCACACAGGTAAACATGTCTAGTGGGACATCACACAGGTAAACATGTCTAGTGGGACATCACACAGGTAAACATGTCTAGTGGGACATCACACAGGTAAACATGTCTAGTGGGACATCACACAGGTAAACATGTCTAGTGGGACATCACACAGGTAAACATGTCTAGTGGGACATCACACAGGTAAACATGTCTAGTGGGACATCACACAGGTTAACATGTCTAGTGGGACATCACACAGGTAAACCTGTCTAGTGGGACATTACACAGGTAACCAGGTTTAGTGGGACATCACACAGGTTAACATGCCTAGTGGGACATCACACATGTAAACCTTTCTAGTCTGAATTTACACATGTGCAGAAAAGTGTGATACAATTTTGTATGCAAACACATCTAGTCAAACAAATGACATACTTATTCCTGTGTAGTCTGACATTACACAGGTAAACGTCTTTAGTCAAACAAATTGAACAAATGTAAACCTGTGTATGCTAACATTAATGACACCTTTAAATCTGTCCACTCTTACATTTTTATAATTAAGGAAGGTGTTGGTTAAAACCATCATGCTAATTATCCGAGAGTAATGCCTTAGGTTAATGTGTAGGTGTAACCATTACCGAATTTTTATTATATAAAAACACAATGTAAAACATACTGTGATGTCATGCAAGATAAAATAAAATATGCCCCCCCCCCCCCTTTTTATTTTTTACCAAAAAAATCACTGTGAATTAAGTGATGGATAGTGTGAAAAACAATTTTTGAATTTTGAATATTGTCAAATTTTGCATAGAAAATTGTAAAAAAAAAAAAAAAGATTTTAAAAAGCTGAATATTTGTGAAAGTCAATCATACATATTACGTTGAAAATTTGAAACTGTAAAGTACAAAGTTGAATTAACTAAAGTACAATGTATGATGCCAAAGTTTTATAACTATGGTAAAAACCAGTGATTTTTTTATAACTATTCCATAGGAATCGGAGCAAAGTAAACTGTGGCCTACATAGTAAGGGGTAATGTATATATAGATATCCAGCTGTTTAGCTTGGTACATATATATCAATATATATCAATAGGATTCAGGCCAGTACTGTATAGAGCTACTCAATGTCTTATTTATATTCATGAACCTCTATTTAAGGCTTACGTGAGGCTGATCAGATTAACCTATATACATTGTGTGTATGGTCAATAGGCTCCGAGCTACTTACTGTACTGATGGATAGATGGATGGTATTGAGAAGCAACTGAAACGTACAGAAGGAGGAACAAAATGTAAAGCAAACCTGAACTCTGTAAATGGGAAAGTAGATTGATGCGGAATGATGTAGCATATTGTTTTATAGTAGAATATATGATGTGTTGTATACTGTGTGTGAGTCAGGTAGAGATATAATATCAGTCAACAGTACACCTGAGGACACCTTAGTTCATGTGAAATAACAACAATGGGTACAGGTGAGACAGCAAAAGGACAAACAACAGGAATTGAGGACTCAAAACAAGAGGAAAGACAACAAAAACCAAGGAGACACCAAAATAAAAGGAAAGACACCAAAAACCAAGGAGACACCAAAATAAAAGGACAGACAACTGGAACTGAAAAGAAATCAAGTAAACAAAGAGACAAAAGGTACAGAGAAGACGAGAACAAAAGGAAAGACAACTGGAATGGAGGAGACATAAAAACTTAGTTATGACTGGAAGAAAAAAGATACCTGACAAAAGTCTTAACGTCTGAGAAATGTATATATAGACCTGGAGATCTTGACCTAGTTGGACTTAATTAGGGACCGATTACATGTTCCACCGTCTAGAGGGGTTTTCCCAAGCACTAGTGGTCCAGGCTATCTGTTTTTACATGTGTTCTGCAGTCCTAACACTTTCTTGTTGCCACTAGATGTAGTAGGTTATTGGTGCGACTTTGAAACTGTAACGCCCTTACAAAAAATCCTCCTTTCCAAGAAGCCAAATGAAAGAGGTACGTATATGGCATGGCACCAGTCTTAGTTAATGTTCTGTAGCCCTGAGTCCTCTTGATAACACTAGCTATGTAGGGTTTCTGTCTTAACAAGGCAACAGACTAAATGTAGGGTTTCTGTCTTAACAAGGCAAAGGAGCAAATGTAGGGTTTCTGTCTTAACAAGGCAAAAGACCAAATATAAGTTCTGTAGACCTAAGACATTTGTGATATTAATGTAGAGTTTCTGTCTTAACAAGGCAAAGGACTAAATTGAAGTTGGACTATGTAGACCTAAGACATTTGTGATATTAATGTAGGGTTTCTGTCTTACTAAGAGCAGGAGGTTAGTATGTTCTGTAGTCCGGATTTGTTTTTTAAATGTTAGCACTAGTGATATAGGATATCTCTCTTCATACCTACTCTATCCTACACTGTTCATGTTAGCTCTAACTAAGTAAGGTTTCTGTCTTAAGAAGTCTAGGAACTAAAGATAGCACTAGCAATACTGATGTAAGATATCTGTCTTAATCATATTACAACTGGGAGACTAACGACAACACTAGCTTAGAAAGGTATCTGCCCTTGTCTGTTTTGCAAACCAATAATAGCTGTTTGGTAGCACTAGCTAAGTAAGGTTTCTGTCTTAAGAGGTCTAGGAACTAAATTAATATAACATGTCTTAATTATCATGTCTTAACAGACTTAAGTGACTAAATATAGCACTAGCAAATTAAGGTTTCTGCAGATTCAGTCTGTCAACTGATTGACAGAACAGTGAAGAATGTAGATGTAGACTTCCTCAAAGTTCTAAGGTTCCTGTACGTTTTTTTTTAGACCTATAATAAGTGTTCTTGTAAGAACTATTAATAGATGGTATCTATCTTGACAACTCCTGGGACTAAAGTCAGCACTACTTAACTAATGTTTCTGTACTTAACGAGATTAGGGACTGTAGATTGCACTAATGGTGGAGCTAATATATCTGTCTTGATATGTATAATAAAACTAGTTATATAATGTATCTGTCCTAACAAGACTAAGGACTGCAGATTGCACTTACAGTGTAAGGTATCCCCGTCTATATGTTTTGTAGACCTATACTAGCTGTTTTTGTCAGCACTAGTTATATAAGGTATCTGTCCTAACAAGACTTGGGGACTAAAGAGAGCAATAATGGTGTAAGGTATCCCCGTCTATATGTTTGGTAGACCTATAATAGCTGTTTTTGTCAGCACTAGTTATATAAGGTATCTGTCCAAACAAGCTTGGGGACTTAAGATAGCAATAATGTTGTAAGGTATCCCCGTCTATATGTTTTGTAGACCTATAATAGCTGATTTTGTCAGCACTAGTTATATACGGTATCTGTCCAAACAAGACTTGGGGACTAAAGATAGCAATGTAAGGTCCTGTGTGAAGACATACAGCTGTTTGAGAGGCTATAAGGGTGGACATTATCGGTTTTATTAGAAACTGGGACACACGTTTGTGTGGTCTCTGGGGGGACATCACCCCTATTCTCTGTCCGTTATAAGTACCAAGACAAATTTTACAAATCACTCTGACCTACTCATCGGCAGACCTTGGGTAACAAATCAACATGCTAATTGATAATCAGGATGGCACACAGGAGAAATCGGGCTAGTTGATTTTATTTACATTTATAAATGACATAGACCACTCTGATAGCTTAGTGAAATTTTGATTGTTGTGCATGCTCTTGCACGTACAATAGTATCCTTTTTTCTTAATCTTCTCAAATGATTTGTACAGTGTTTCTGTGTGCTTTTTTTATGTCAGGTTTGTAATGTACATCAATGCAAAAGAAAATTGGAAGGAGACAAATTATTAAATTATAACAACATACAAGTTTTGCATTTATATTATTTTAAACAATATGTTGGGTGATATTACAGCCGAAACAAAGGTTTGTCTCTTGTTACATGTCTGAAAAAATGGTATAGGTTTATTTTTCATGTTTTTTAAAACATAAATTTTATATCAAGAGTGATCTTAACTGAACAGTACTTCCTTATATTTTAGTGTAACAGACTTGCTGTGTCAAACAGCTACCAGACATTTTTATCATCCAGTAGTGTACACATAGTTTCTACCTTATACTTAATGGCGTTAATAATTGTCTATAAAAAGCTTTCGAAAGACACATTTCCAAATGTTTCAACCCAATTGTGGTTAAAACCATTTGGAATGTTTTATAAAGCCATCTACATGACATGTGTGCCTTCACCATCTCCCTACACTCGGCGACTCGACACCCTCTACGGTGATTGTGCTAAAACTATGTACTGTAATGGTGGCTAAAGGATTTAAATTTATAATTAAAAAATTAAAAAACAAGCCAACAGTTAGTTGTGAATGATATCAAAGTTATAATTTCTACACAATCAATGTACGTTTTACACATGTCGCAACGTTTCAAGATCGACTTGCCCCTTTGTTAAAGGAGAAAAAAGATGATTCTGTCGCCCTTGACAAAAGGACCAGTCATTCTCGAAACATTGGGATACGTTAAATACGTACTTTGTTTGTGTATCAAGTACAACTCTGATATTACATATTTCCAAACTGATGAATCTTATTAAAGACATCAGTTGTGAATATTTGTGACGTTGGATAATACAATCAGTTTCTGTTTACAATTAACGCTGATCATCTCCGTTTTACCTATAAACCAAAGTTGAGTACTAATGGAGACAGATATTGGGAAGGCTTAGCTTTAACATATAGAAATCACCTATAGTGGGAAATATTGGTAAGTCTTACTTAAAGTATTAAGTAGTGGTGAGAAATGACAGTATTCCTACCTATCAAATAGAATGCCACTGGTTACAACACAAACACGGGTTATCCCTACTTTCACTATATTCTGAACATGTCGAAAATCAATTAGAGGTAAAACGCACACGCCAGCACGTTTCCCTAAAATATTGTCTGTGTACATATATTGTGGATGGCTCCGGATTAGTTACCGGTAGACAGTGTCCGATCACCTGGTGTCACCCGACACATCCACGTCATTCCTAATTTATGTGTCTCTCCGAATCAATTGTGCGTTCTACCATCTCTTTCACGCAACGCAATCTTTCGCTAAATACACAAAATTAACCAATATAAATGTCTGCCTTGCAAAGCAATGCGTAGAAAATGATGCAATGTTAAAAGAATCATCTCTTAAAACACAAATTCTCCAACATAAAATTCAAGTTTACATTGACTTTTTTCTCCCGATATGATATCTGTGCGCATAGCTTTCCAATGTGTAACTTACCAAGTTTTAACAGGGAATGTGTAGGCCATTGTGCAACGACTATCCAAACCTTGCAGCGTGTTTCAGTAACACCAATTAAGATTGAGAAGAGACAGAGAAGCAGTTTGGGCAGTGACAGACTCCCTGTGTCGATATACCTATACCTACACGTAGATACAAATTTCCAGACGCCGTAGTCAAAGTCTTGTCAAAACACTCGACGTTTAAGACGACACATACATTCTCCGCGCCATGTTATAATTTCCTCTCACCAACCACAGTACCTTGGCCAACATCATGCTTCTGACCAGTACCCGACTCTCCACCATGGCCGATGTCGCTACTGCAGAGCCCGCTATATTACATAATGCACACTCTTTTTTTGAACCTAGACAGAATTACTGGCAAAGCAAACGCTATATAGACCCAGACCTAGCCAAGTTACGTAATAATGCATCCAGCCTTCGCCTCGGCGCTGGTCCCCAGCCATCAGGGTGTCTGTAGCTAGAGTAGAATCCATTACCCAACACCAGCCTAGCCAATCCTGTAACGTCTAGTCCAGAACTCACTTTTTCTTTCTCTCTTTTTCCTATTGGATTTTCAACCATGTATCTATAAAAAGTTAAATTCTGTTTGACATGCCACTTCATTTTTTCTCCACTAGTCTGTATTATCACCAATTCCACACATTTGTGCAGACCCTCTGAGCCGATCTCGTTTGCTGTGTCCCGTAGGGGATACCTTGCTTCCTTCCACTATGTATATATGGTATACAAATCAAGCCTCTTTAGAATTTTGTTTAGCCTCCACTAATATGTATGTAAAATATTAATAGGTAATTAATATTTTATGTTTCAAGTCTATTTCTGTTTTTGTTAATCTCTTTCTTGACTTTGATTCTTCACCTGAACTTCACAATTTGTATTCCCAGTGAGCTATTTTATCTGCTTGTGTCGAGACTTAACCCTTTCAGCCCTATGTAACTTTAGTAAACTCTTCCATGCATTGATCTGGATGAGTCCATTATGGTCTACAGTGTTGAAAGTGTTAACTGTCAAAAAAAAGTCCCTACCATTCTACCTAAATCTTACATGATTACCAAATATATTTATCTAGAGAGCCATATTTTCGCTGACATTTTCTTAGGTAGGAATAGTTAACATTGAAGAACTTGCAATTTGTAGACTTTGCATGGTGTTAATGGCCCTCGCTCTTTATGACATACATATTCTGTAATCCAAATACCACCAACCTTACAACAAAATAAACATTAGATCTCAGTCATTCTCAATTTATTTATTGCACCATACAACAACTTGTATTAGTTTTAATCCCTACCCTGTCTCTTACAAGGATGTTAAACCACAAACAATAGACGCTACCAGTAGTTATGGTACCAATGCAGTCTGCAAATAAATTCTAAAATGCAGATCATCTCTAAAAATATACTCTTTCAGGGGCGTAACAAACGGGTTTTCAATGTATAAGCCCAATGATCAAATGTGCTGCCGAAGGCAGCACCCCAAGCACGCAGTGCGAGGAGGGGGAGGGTGTTTTCCCCTTCCCATCGGTGGGGGTCTGGGGAATTTTGTTTTCAAGAACATCTGAGACGCGTTCTCCCGTGTTCTGGCCTCAGTTTCAATGGCCCCTTTAAAGCAAGAAAATATCATTTTCCCCAATTATTTTACAAATATTTTGCTTTTTAATATTTTATATCATATAGTCTATGTTGCCGTTTTTTCTCTCTCCGATTTTCTCAAAAATGATGTGTAAGCCCAGGCTTTTTTGCTACATAGGTTGTTATGCGCCTGTCTTTTGGTCAGTCATACTTACCAACCTTTTGAAAAGTCCATGGGGAGGTTCTATGTCCTCAAAATTAAAACCATAAATAAAATGTGTGTATATACCCAGTATGGACCAAATAACACTATAACATGGCAAATTTTGAGTTGTTCTTTCAGATGAAATCATTAGATTATAGAATATAGGAACAGTTTAACAATTGGATGAAAATGTTCAACTTTAGGGTTCAAAATCTAGTCTCCCTCCAAAGTGGGGAAAGTTAGCGAGTATGGTTTATTATATATTGTAACGATATGTACAATCTATGTAAAAACGCTAATCTTACCAACAGTATCCTTTTTATCTGTCATAACAAAAATATACAGAGGATATTGAATGCAGAATATCATTGTTTTCCATGAGCGACATATGAATGATATTTAGTAAGAAACTATTAAACACTCGTTTATTACAATATTTATATTTCAAAATAAAGAAAAATGACCCTGTTAAAAACACAGAGAGTGCTTCAGAATGTCAAATTTCCTTAACATTGTGGGGTGAAACGACAGTTGATGATGTCAGAATCCAATGATCTCACAATCCATGACAAAGCAGATCTACCATGTATCAAGCATTCTGATTGGTTATTTAGATTTGTATTCTGTCTTTCCATTGGATTAATCTAGAAAAGTGTTATTTGTCAGTTCTTGTAAATATTTTGCTAATTTTTTTTATCTATCTTAATACTATATCACTTGTATCAAGAGAAACATTTCCCAATATTTTACTGGTAAAATGTACCATATTGTATTACTAAAATATGTATTGGCTTTGATTGTCATTATAGGATTATTATAGTGCCTACTATTTGTAAATTCATACATTGATACGTGATCCCTCCCATCTCAAGTGAACATAATTTATGCCAGACATCCACTGGAGACGGACAACATCAGGTTCCAGCCTCAACTCCTTACTCACGAAACAGAAGCTTACACACTCAAACGTTTGATAATGATAAGTATCATTATTATTATTACATGCTTAACGGCCTATCAATACAAGAGACCATTAGGGCAAACAAACGGTCGACAAAAACAAATGCAAAATAGAAATTACAACAAACAAACACAAGGTAAAAGACAAATGTCAACGTGAATATTGAAAGTGGCTATGGTGGCTCCTAGTAAAACGACAACTGATTTGACATATTTTAAAAGTGTAGACATTTATCTTTTCAAAAAGAGATTTAAGACATGTATGATCCACTATTATAGAATTTTTTTCAAGCACTTTCCTCACTTTTCTAAATCTCTCCATTTCTCTTTACACCCACAATATTGTAAAACCTTTTGAGATGAATAGAATCTCATTTTTTTATATTAAAATATCTATCAAACTTGCTCCTGCTTGTGATATTATGATTCTTAATTTAAGACTAGTACTATAACAACTTGCAGTAATTATCACTGATGTACACCGCACTGTCAATATACATCAGTCGGCGATTGATTTTTGTTATCACTGTCTAGGTTCAACTCTTTTTCTCTCTCTCCCAGAAGCAAAAAAACAACAGTATCTGCAGGCCTACATATATACCATTGTTGACAGGTATGTATTGGTCGGCATGCAGTGATTGAAAGGCGTTAATCAATCTACTTCTAGAATAAACCACTAGGTTGTGGTCGGCTGCAGGAGGACATCAATCTCACAATTACAGACATATATACCGCACAGCTTGTAAGGTAATGTGGTTAACTCACAAAGGGTCTCAATCTCTACCATGACCTCGGAATAATCGCTTACAGAAATAAATTACCATACTTAAGGTTATTTGCTATCGTACAATGACATGAGAGTTCAAAAGGAGAAAGGAAAACTTCCAAAATGATAATTTCGTCCCGATGATTATTTGAAAGATAAGCAGCAATTAATTGATAATGCTCAGGGGCTTGTAAGTTATAAACAAATACTAAATGACAGTAGAATTATCTGACAATACTCAGGGGCTTGTAAGGTATAAACAAATACTAAATGACAGTAGAATTAGCTGACAATGCTCAGGGGCTTGTAAGTTATAAACAAATACTAAATGACAGTAGAATTAGCTGACAATGCTCAGGGGCTTGTAAGGTATAAACAAATACTAAATGACAGTAGAATTA
>NW_018480071.1:630313-689772 GCF_002113885.1 Mizuhopecten yessoensis | reverse complement strand
CTCAGGGGAGTCTGAGTTATAAGCTGTCTGCTTAATGACAGTGGAATGAGTTGACAATTCTCAGGGGAGTCTGAGTTATAAGCTGTCTGCTTAATGACAGTGGAATGAGTTGACAATACTCAGGGGAGTCTGAGTTATAAGCTGTCTGCTTAATGACAGTGGAATGAGTTGACAATTCTCAGGGGAGTCTGAGTTATAAGCTGTCTGCTTAATGACAGTGGAATGAGTTGACAATTCTCAGGGGAGTCTGAGTTATAAGCTGTCTGCTTAATGACAGTGGAATGAGTTGACAATTCTCAGGGGAGTCTGAGTTATAAGCTGTCTGCTTAATGACAGTGGAATGAGTTGACAATTCTCAGGGGAGTCTGAGTTATAAGCTGTCTGCTTAATGACAGTGGAATGAGTTGACAATTCTCAGGGGAGTCTGAGTTATAAGCTGTCTGCTTAATGACAGTGGAATGAGTTGACAATTCTCAGGGGAGTCTGAGTTATAAGCTGTCTGCTTAATGACAGTGGAATGAGTTGACAATTCTCAGGGGAGTCTGTGTTATAAGCTAATGCTGGATGATCGGCTTTATAATTCAGAAAAAAAGTAAACAAATCTGCTTGGTATAATATGTTATTCTATAAGTTGGTTAAACATTAACACAATACTAACTACTGCTGCATTGAATCACTATAAAAACTATGTCTATTTCGCTGTTTACTTTTGTGTTAACTCATTCACCCTGAAATTTCATAATGAACTATTCCAAACTTTGAATTGGAGTTGGAACTATTCCAAACTTTGAACTGGGTTCAGACCTGCTAAACGACCCGCATTCTGCTGGTCACACCTGCAAAATGAACCTATCACCCGCGACGATCTTATGACCCGCGCAATCACGTCTTTTATTAGGATCTCCGTACTTACGGAAATGTTCGTGTCTCTTGGAAGTTTAGCTTTCAGTTATAGGTAAAGTCTGTATACTAAGTGATTTGTTTTCACAATGGCGTTCCTGTTTTGGAACCAGCCTGGCAAATTCAAAAGGTGAGTACTGTTCACTGTTACTACAATGCATATAATCCCATCGTAGCACTTTCATTTCGCTTTCAAAAATGGCTTCTAACCCGAGAAAACTTTCGTTATCTGAACCGTGTTCATCGTCAAAAAAGAAAAAGTATGCCTGGAATTACAATGCTTCGTGAGAAAAAGATTATGACTGGCTTCAGAAGAGTAATATTGGACCCGATCATGCCTATTGTAAACTGTGTACCAATCATTTTTCAGAGAATGATCTTAGGTTTGGTGTGTTTTGTAGGCTAATGAAGGCACGTTTGGTACTTTCAGTGAGTAATACTGACTCTGAGACAACATTTTCCATGTTGAAGAAGATCCAGGGGTGAATGAGTTAATTTGGAGACTACAGATAAAATATCACAGATCTGAAAAATCTACATAACTTTGTATTAATACAGTAATCTCACATGGCTTTTATTTTAGATTTTACTGTAGCAGAACTTGGTCAGGGTACAATCATTGACCAGGTTAGTGAGAGCAAGTTTTATGATCAGAGCTAATGGGTTTGGTCTGGCATCACAAATGCGAAAAAGTTGATTATTACTTTTGGTTTTCCTCTTCATTCATTTTTTTCACAAAAGTTCTGTAAGAATATGTATATCGACCAGAAATGAATACTATACTTATAACAGTAACACTATGATTCAGCGAAGAGAGAACTGGAGGAGAAATTTTCATTGACTGATCTAAATATATTCAGCTAAATATTTTCTCTTATTTCAGCCTCCTTTTTATTTGTATAACGAAATAATCAGTCTTAAGAGTGTAAGACTCATCTGGCTGATTTTATACGAGTTTCATACCAAATACAAGAATTTAACAGACATATTAAATGGGCTTGGAGTTAGGTTTACAACCTTAAAAATATTGATCAGACTTTCAGTGCTTCTTAAAACAGATATAATTGACTGTGAAATTCTATCTAACGTATGTTACTGAGCCGAACAGACCCAACGGATACCTTACCTAATTGTACATGGAGAGATATTCAGGAAAAGTCTGGTTTCTAAATCCCTCATGTCTTTCGATTTGATAAACCTTACAACTGCATGGCCCTCTGGCTATATGTATAACAGCAGCCTGTATTAGCATATCAATAGTGTTTTATATACTTTTTACCTCGGCCTGGTATATTGGCTGTCTGAGCCCGAGACCCCGGTGATCTTCGTCCTTACAGCCAAGCCCGGCCGCAACTTTGCTCATTTTAGCGCTTAATATTCTGAGTCCGTCTGTTTTTAAAATCTTTATGTTAGAACTTTATGCTTTTTTAATTTTGTCTCTTAGCCAAACATACTTAATTTAGCAGTCAACATTTGTTAACAGTTTTGCTGGCCCAACATGCTTATTCAAGGACTTAAAATATGTTTGAATGTTGTTGATCAAATAAACTTATTTTAACTCCTAACATTTACTTGAATTTTGTATATCAAACTGTTTGAATTTTGCTGAGCAATCCTATTTTCTTTTAGCAATTAACATTTTTTTTTTATTAGGATGAATTTTGTCTGCTGGCCTAACATGCTTATTCATGCACTTAACATAAGTTGCTCAAACATACTTATTTTAACTCTGAACATTTATTTGAATTTTGTTGATCAAACATACTTATTTCAACACTTAAATTGTTTTGAATTTTGCTACCTAACCAACATACTTCCTTTTGCACTGTTCTTACAGTTGAGTTTTGTCTGCTGGCCTAAGTTACTTAAATAAGCTAGACAATACCCCTAGACAACACAATATACTTATTAAAGCTAGACAATACCCCTAGACAACACAATATACTTATTAAAGCTAGACAATACCTCCTAGACAACACAATATACTTATTAAAGCTAGACAATACCTTCTAGACAACACAATATAAGCTAGACAATACCTCCTAGACAACACAATATCAGTGTCCACTGGTTGAATGACTGTATATTACCTAACAAGGATACTAGCATGTGTATAGGTGTGTTTTTATTTTAGCAATGTTTTCCTCAAACAATAAACCTCATGCTTTATTTTCCTAAGCAGTAACAAAAAGGTAACATTCCATTAATAAAGGGAGATAATCCAGGCAATTTATACCAAGGTTTAGACAACAAAAGAATTAACATCCTGCAGGTTGGAGATTCTCTCCAGAAGCCTGGAATGTTTGATTTGCAATTAACCTCTCCCATCGAAAACTGATTGTGTCATCATAATTTATTGCTCTGCTGACGTCATTGTACAGTTTCTTTCTGAGTGCTATCTGTCATACTGTTGGGCTGACAGAGAAATCTTGAACGGGTAAAACGGGAGACATTTAAGTGAAAGGGCGAAAATACTGTCATTAGGCAATATAGACTGATTCCTCCATATGCCATGGTTTATACTCATAGAAGACACCCTTGTCCCCCAAGTTCTATATTACATCAAATCTTTTTTTTTATCACATTATGTATTGTGTCATCCAGTGAATATAGCCATGTCATATTTGTTTGTGTATTAACCCATGTAATATGACCTATCAGCCCTGAGATTGGTTGAAAATTTCAATTGTTACGTCACGCATAGGACAAGTACATGACGTCACAGACCTATGCACAGGAGTCAAAATTGCTGCTTTTTACATTTCAAGGTTGCATGAAAATCATCGTTTTACACGAATAAATTCAACCCTAGGCTGTGCATAACACATTTCATTTATGCTTTAAAAATGAGCAAACATAGTTTTGATTCAGAAACCATTTTTTTTAGTGTCAACAAATTTTTGTTAAAACTTCAAATTTAATGGTTGGGGTTAGGGTCCAGGTCCAGGTCCAGCATACTTACATCCTAACTTGAACAGTATACATACATCCATAAGTGACCAGTCTACCTACATCCTAACTTGACCATTAAACATTCCAATTTTACTGGTTTATACATTCCAAACTGACCTTACATATGATCCTGTGACAGTTATATCCTAAAGTAACTATTATGTCCTAAATATATATATATATATATGATTGTACTATGACTTTTTTGCCTTGCAGCGACTTTTACTTACACGTCTAACATTATCAATGACAGAACATACCTTTACTCGGTGCAGGTTGTCGACGATAAAGACTGTCACATCATTTTGATATCTGTCCTGTATTCAGTTCTCACTTAATTATGATATTGCCAAACTCCTATGTACAGTAGGGGTACTGTACAACCTCATTGAGTGCCGGGAATGAGGATCGCCTCTCCATGGACGGTTGCCAGTACACTAGTTCAAATCAGTGCTAGCTCTGCCCGAATCTATGTGCACAGAGATCCAACTCACTCTGGGTCGTCTAGACGTTTATTTTTTTTCTATTAGGCTATGTAGATATCAGCTACGGAATTTTCTCTGGGTTGTCTAGACTCTTGGCGAGAGGACAATCTACAGCATCAGACAATTAGGAGAAATCGTTATTTATTTCGGGCTTGGAGCACACTAGCCGGGAGAAGTCGTTATTTAGGAAGGCTGGATGGCCTGGAAGTGCTCTCCTGAGAGATTTTCTGGCTGGCCAGGCCATTTGGGAAGGAATCATCGGGTAGCTGGACAATACTGTATTATATAAATCACCTTGTATACCACCGGACACAGTTTGCCTGGCGACTGTCGCCGTAGACAACACCTTAATGGCAGGACAATGATCACATGAGGTAATCAATGCCAGAGACTGGATATTGATACATCCACCTTTACCATCGTAATCAACTGATGACGAGATATATACTGTTAATATTGAAAGCTGATACTAGGTTTTCAGATTGATGCATTATGAAGCATGTTGGCAATAAAATACCTAACATATTTCATTCTTCTGGGAACAAATTTCATGAAATAAAACTGTTGGTTTATAAAGATAACATTTTACTTTTTACAGGTTTATGAAACCTGTGGATGGCAATTTTCTTTTCTTTAATACCAAGGAAACAAAAAGAAACACCCGTTAAAGGTTCAAGAAACCAGGTATTACTGGTCACATGACCAGCGACTTGACGTCAGAATTGTGGGTGAATCTGTAGATGCAATAAAAGAGATTCTATTTTGTATATTTCTCCTATATTTTATGAGTTCATACCTAAGTCAGCTAGAAAAAGTAAATCCCTCTCGTTCATATCTAACTCAGGCAGGAAAAGTAATTCTCTCATATCCGGTCATGTAAGATAACACTGCTGCATGCTTGCTGAGTCTATCTTACATGGGCGTGACTTCACAATGGCTCAACAATGACGTAACATCACAAATTTGGAAAACACCGATGCCACAATGGTGAAAAGGCAACGTGATGGAACTAAAACCTTTTACGATATATTTATCGTACTCGTCAGAAAGTTGAGATTCATTTTTCTGTGCAAACACTGTTTGCAAATATGGGGTATGCTAAATCACACTGACAAATTCGTTTTTGTTTTCAACATGGAAGTCAGTCCAAACGCTTTTTCATGGTTTCTGAGCTTATTCTGGTAGTTGGAAAGAGAGAAAAATACTCTTTCATGCCCAAAGGGTGTAAGGATAGGGCTATTTCACCCTCAGGATTTTCAAATTAGGCAAAACCCTCGGCATAGCTTCGGGTTTTGCCAAATTTGAAAACCCCTTGGATGGAATGTCCCTCTCCTACACCCCTGGACATGAAAGAGTCTTATAATCCATCTCCTTTATACCTAACTCAGGTAAGAAAAGTAAATTGAGTCAAACTATTGGTCATAATTTCTGAGAATTGCTATAAGAAGATCCCAATCCTTTTGTGCAAGTTCATGGTGTAGATCATTAAGCTGCCTTAGTACTCCAAATACATTTTTAATTGAATTATTCACTTATGATGACATCTGTTTCATAAACACAAAACAGTGAATATCTTCTCCTGTGAAGACCCACGATATGTTGAACCAATGAAGAAAGAATATTTACATCCAATTCTGCTGTCATAGTTTCAACTTTGAACTTTTGGTCATTTTGTCAATAATGCAGTGCATTACAACCTGGGAATTCAACCTGCTCAATTAAACACCAGTGCTGAGATATAGCATGAAGAATACACAGAGCTACCAAATCTGTCAGACTAAATACAAACATGCCAGTGAAGGAGAGTCAACGTCCAGGATTACCTAACGGTACTTATATTGGTGTGTCAGATGGCTTTGCCAGCCATCGTTTAAACCCTAAGAGTAAAAGAAAGCATATCTCTTGACTCTACTGTCTTGTGAAACAGAACCATTCCAACTGCTACCTATCCTTAAATAACTGTAGCTGTAAATAGCATGTTAAACTCTATAAAACCAAACCTCCCAGTTGTTACTTGTGTTGAAAGTCGCATCCCAGGGAAAGCTAGAAGATTGTACAGTTCTCCATTTGTGGTGTAGTTCTCAACCATACAACCTACTACCTCAGCCCGTGATACAAAGTCTGTAACTCTTAGAAAATACCAACTCCGTCTCAATACAAAGCCAAACGAGTGATATAACACTGATATATTCAACCATACAACCTACTACCTCAGCCCGAGATACAAAGTCTGTAACTCTTAGAAAATACCAACTCCATCTCAATACAAAGCCAAACGAGTGATATAACACTGATATATTCAACTAAAACATCCCCAAAACAATGTTAAATGCGCTACCACTAACAATCACATATCTTAGTCACCAACTATAACTTTATCTCGAGATCACAAATAGAACCAATGTTTCAAAGTAGAGTGGTATCGACAGCTAACGTGGAGGTGGTTGTAGCAACCATTATTTGACCTTGAACCTTAGTACAATGAATCTGAGCCAAGGATATGATATCTGACTGTAAACTTGAGTCAGTATGATACACAATAACCTTGAACAAGATGAAATATGACCTCTAACTGGAGTTGAAGATACAATATGATCTTATTTGGAGGAAAGGTATAGTATGACCTTGGTTTTTTTTACTAAAGAATGCAGTATGACCTTAGTTCTGTGTAAAAGATGCAGTATTACAGTAAAGGAAAGATCATGAACTTTAACCTGAATAAAGGATTTACTATGACCTTGAACTTCAGTAATGATGACCAACCAGAAGGAGCAAATGGGTGTCATGTGACGTTCAGATGGAAAAAGTAACACTATGTCACAATTTTGTTAATTATAACAATTCACATACAGTCGGACCAATTACATCAGCTGTTGTTTTATTGGAGCAATGCCACAGCAACACATACCCCTAGAACTGAGCTTGTGGAGGAATGAGGTAACACAAGTTCGGATCTACGGGTTAGTGTGACTGGGTAGTCTGGTTGCCATGGTGATATTTCCCTAGTTATACTGGTAACCACAGTCATAACCTCACAGGTAAAGGGAGACAACTTCTTCAAGGGAAATAACTATCAAAAGTAGACCATTACTTCAAGGGAGACAATGTATCGGGGTATAAAAATACACAATGGAGAAAATTTGATCAGAATCTGTTTGCTTTAACAAGCGAGAACATTCAGTGTTAAAAGACATTATATTTCTCAATGAATACAATTCCACTGAGTCAAGAGAAGACAAGTGATGTTCCAAGGGAGATAACTCTACTGTGTCAACTAGAACATTTTCAAACTGTCTTAGGGTGACAATGAACTAATCGTTTTAAGGGATGAAATTCCAAAAGAACAATTATACTAAACCTCAGTTGCTCAACAAACTACCAGCCAAGTGGATATATATATAACCTTTCTTATCCAGACCAACAATCTAACCATTGAACTAAACATTTAAAAAGACAAGACTAATGTGTCAAAATACAGCCTAAAAACCTCTGAGTAGGATGGTCCTGGAATATATCTTAGTTCAAAGGTCAATCAAAGGAAGAATTCACTTACTTCAAATGTCAAGAAGTCAGCGAGTAATAATATTTTCTGGGTCAAATGTGACGGGGAAAACATATCATTGTGTATCTTGCTTTCTGCATCCAACAGTTTCTTTTATCAGTAAAAAGTGGCATGTCCAAATAAGTTTTTTTAACAAAAACCAATTCACACTGAACATCATATATCATATTATAGACAGTTTGACTCAGGCAGAGCCTTACACTAACACTTCTGGTGATGGAACAATTTAATCTTGTGAAATGACTTGACAAAACATAATCCCAGAAAATTGAAAGTATGTGCTAGGTCCAAAATTGGTCTGTCAAAAAATATGGATAACAATATTTGTAATATTTCTTTCACAACAATAGTGTTGGTTTCCATGTCTAGACAGCAGCCTGAATCGACAGTAAATGGCCCAATTTTGTATACAAATGTGTGAGTTGACAATCTTGTTTTTTAACCTGTGATCCCACCTTCCACCTAAAGTGTAAAGCATATCGCTAACAGATTCATCACCACTGCCGGACCTGCGCCCCAAACCAATAGCAAGTCGGCTGTCCTGTTTATGATTTGTCTTCAATTGCCTAACTGAGATTAGACCTCTTGTTCAATGTGAGTGCTCCGTCAATTCTGACCTTTCTCTGACAGCCAATTCTTCAAAGGTTTTAAAACCAACAAATGTAAAAAAAAATCAACTTTCCAATCCATTTCAACATGAAAATGACTAAAATTTATCGCACAAATATTATTTTCTTGTGCATTTACAGCGCCAGGAGGCTGCAAAGATCTAACACAGTAACAGCTCCAAGACAGTGGTATGACAACAAATAAATGAAAATAACTTATAAATATTGTGCAGATGTTCAAAATCCTAAGAAAAGGTGGTAAGGTGATATAAAATCAAAAACAAATAGTTGTGAATAATATAAAAAAAAGTTATAAATCGATAGTTTATGAAACGGAATGAGGCATATGGAAGCCATGAAAGAGAGTGTGGTGTATGGAAGCCCTCCTACGAGAGGACATGATTTGTTAATTTGTAACATGCTGGTGAATAAAATAAAAGAAAAAACAAAAAGAAGAAGAAAAAAAAAAAGAGATGGAGGATAAAACTCTTTACAAAAGTTTGATACTAGATCCACTGTACTTTTGAGCATCACATGGATGTGATTGGGGTCCATGAGATTGGGGAGTGGAAGAAAGGAAGAAATCAAAGGAAAAAGGGAAGAACACATATCTATCCCTTAAAAAAATACTTGTTTTTAATGTTTCTGAACAAATCTAAAAAATATTTAAGTCATTGGAAAAGTAGGAAAAAATAGGAAATCCTTGAAAAGAAGGAAGAATCACTTTCCGGACAACACTGTCAAACACTCATTCCAAAAGGGTTCATGAAGTTCTAAAGTAAAAAGTTGAAAGTAATCATATCCAGATCCCATTTTGAGATATTTTAAATTTACATGACAGTTACTTACCGTGAGTTGTAAAAGTGCTTGTTCCTTCTTCCTATTCCAATCTTTTCCACTTCATCATTCTGTCTTTCTAGCCATACTGCCAGGAGAAACTTGTACGTGACCAATTCTTTCTGCAACCTTCTCCGTCGTTTTATTTCCAGTCTTTTGTCTTTTATTATGAAGTGGTCACTGCATAACATTATGAATGAGAAAGCTCAAGATTTTAATTTATATTCCTCATTTTTTCTTTGCTGATGTCTCTTGTGTACAACAAATTTGGATGAAAACGTCTCCGTCAACAAGTCTTGTACAGTAGACATAAAATACCATACAGTCACCACAAGTATCAAGCACCAACAGAAAAGTCAGGACCTTTCGTTCTAAACATGGCTAGAGAACAAATCCCATTTTAATTGTTTCCGGGAAATGTCCAATCTCCCGTGAAAGTCATTTCAGGGATACTTTTCACCGACTTGCAGACATTCTACATTGTCCGAAAACTAGTGTTATTCAATTGGGGTTGTGAAATGTGAAGAAATTCTGTATTGTGTCGAAAGGACTTGCATTTCAATCTCATTTTTCATCGTCGGAAGTAGAGATGGATCTGATTAGAGTATTGAAAGGTGCGGGAAATCTAAATCCACCGCCCAAATCTCCGATGGCTAATTTTCAATCTCACTTTTCTTTTGTCCAGTCTTGTTGCAGGAGATTAGCCAACACAGTCCCAGCAGTCTACCTGTCTATATCCTGTTTGGCATTAAAATCTCTAATTTCCGATGAAAACTGTTAGAAATCATAAGTTTTTTTCCCGTGTTCCACAATAAAACCGATACTCCAATTGCTGTGTTCAATCATCATAGTCTGGGAGATCGTAACAGCCATGGACCAGATCTTCCATTCCAAGATATATATAAAATGTCCGTCATTCCAGTCGCCCCGAATCCTCGGAACTAATTATACCAAGTCTTCATCATTAGTCTTCGCTAATGTAAGTTCAAATTTCACCAGTCATTATAAATATTCTTCATGCTGACCTTTGACTCCGTGTTTCCTGGCACGGACATAATAATAGACTTAGATCACCGATAGTGAAGGATCGGTCTGGGAAGTACAGAAGGTCAGGTGATTTTAATCGCAGCGTGTTTCAGTCACACCTGAAATTATAAAAGAGAAAAAAATCAAAATATTAGGAAAGAAATGAGTTGATGATAAACATCATCTGACTTAAGAAGTCAATTCACTATGAGCAAAATTAGCTAAAAAAATAAATACGATTATGACGAAATATCTTGTTGGTAGGCGCCTAAACAGTTTTACTGTTTATTTAAAATATTATAGAAACAAAATACACATCTACAGTAATATCATCCCGTTAACTTTAGTTTCACAATTTTTGAGATTATTGACAAATCATTTTACTCGTTCACCCCCTGAAGACACATTTGATCCCTTCTAATTCAAAGATTGGAATAGTTCATTATGAAATTTTAGGGGTGAACGAGTTAACAGATAGTTTGCCTCATATGCCATCAATTTGATACTTGTGATTTTAGTTGTTTAGATAGGTTTGCAGTAAGGGTATGTATGGCAAAATCAATGCAGGTGATATGGATCTATAGTACCTGCTTAAAATAATATATCAAATATAACATGAAGGCTAGCTCATTTCAGTCAGGGAGTGTAACACTGATTTTATTTTTGTGAGGAAGATTATCTCTCATGGATAAAATTGTATCCTAAGGCACAAAATTGCATATTTATGCATTTTAGCCTCAATTAGTACATTCATGTAAAATTTGGGAACAAAAACAGAAATATTTCGGATTTTTTTCTGATTTTAATAAAATAACGTTCAATGATTTAAACATTATTAAGCGTCTAGTTTAATAATTAAGGACTTTTGTATCGGTGAATATGAGGTTATATGGACCTGAAAAATTTGTCTCGATATCAGTTTTCAGGTCCATATAACCACATATTCACCTCATAAAAAATCCATAATTGGTAAATATTTGTATTACATAATTACAGTAGACTATTACACAGCTAGCGAGGTGAGAAATCTCAGTCATTACAGTGACATACAGAACTAAACAGTTTGCTATCAACAATGGTAGACAAATGCTACAAGTACCAAAGTTAAAAGTGTTAAGATCTGTAGATTATATCACTGGTATGAAATGGTTGAACCATTAGATTATTGTCGTAGCGAGCGGTTTCCTACAATCAGCTGTTTGTACAAGCATTCCAAGGAGCACTCTAAGTCGTTCCCACTCTATGAATCATAGCTGCCACCTCCAGCGGTATGTTAAACACTAACAAACGTTGCCAATAAGTATTTTTTATTTATTTTTGTACTTTAGTTAGAATTTAAGGTATTCCTAGAACACAATATAATCTAGCAATGAGCTGCAGGTTTCAAATCTATGTGTATGCAGGAAAATTGATTAGATCTGTGATTTAGCATCATCAGTCATATAACATCACTGGTAAATAGGATTAAAACATCTGCTTCATGATTTTAGGTATGGGAATCTTTTAAACAAGTGATGTCGATTAAAACAGATTTGTAATCTACGTTTATACATATACCAACATTTTTGTATTTAGTATATTAACTGACTTAATCAGTTTAGAAAGTTTAGGTATGGGAAATCTTTTAAACAAGTTATGAAGATTATAACAGAAATAAACATTAGCTAGTTCTTGTAAAGGAAAATATAGTATAAAATGATTGAGGTATCCAAGACCAACTGCTAGGCCTTCCTGCCTTCTTGGGCTTCTTCAGACCGACTATTATATATACCAACATTTAAGTGTTTATGACCATGCAATCAATGCAGATCGGACGACACCAAAGCGTCATTTTACAGAATCACCACACAGAAACATTACAATATTGTCCCTTTACTCGTACAAATGGCTTACTATACACGCCTTAAAGACACTGGTAGGAAGACTGAAAAGAGATCACAAGTGTTGAAATGTGAGCGACTGATAATTTCAGTCTGTTGAATTGACTACAAATAAAGACCCCTAAAAAATAAACTGATTCTGCATGGGGCCACATCAGTCGCATCGCTATGTTTGGATGATCGGATGTCAACGGTATGGAGGTCACCTGCCCAGGTTTTTTCCCCCATGTACTCCGGTTCCCTCCCAAAATGGGTCCAGTCCAACAATATTGAATTTCAGTATTTCCAGAAATTCTACGAGTCCCATAAAAATTCTATGAGTATTATGGACTCGGGACTGGTATGTAGATTTATCACGGACGTAAACCAACATTATACATTTTTACAATATCACCATCACCAAATAGAATATCACATGGCTGTATGACCTACAGAATGACTAATGTATACACTCACTATGTATATCAAGCTACGAGACAGAATTTTCACGACTATTTTATCATGGATTGTAGAGGTGAAATGTGATTGCCACTTTAATATCACTAACAGTACCAAATTTGAATTAAGATATGTATGAATATTCATAATTTCCTTTTATATATAAAAGGGGGGGACCTCGTTCATCATTTTCCCTCTGAAAACTAACTTAGATGACGTTCCAGTACGTCGGCAAGCAATACTAAATACTATCTCATCTTGTAATAAACACAAATTCATTCAAGGAACAGTTTTTTATTTTATATCAGCTGTCAATTTTGACAAAAATAATCATAAAACCGTGAGATCGTAATGGACTCTTGTGTTATCAAGCACGTCAGTTCTTTCCAATCACAGAGAACCTATTATTTAGGTCGCAAAGCCAGAAAAAAAATAAAAAATCTTACCGATTCCACTCTTCCTGTCTAGACAGCTTGTTTACATCATTCGTCATGGCAACCATTATTAACTTTGCTTCGAGAATTAATTTGTTATTCTTTATATTCGTTTTATTGGTCTCGTCGCCTGATAAACTCGTGGACGGATAGAGTTTTATGTCTTCCTTCGTCCCATTTGCCGAGCTTGATAGTGAGTTTAAATCAGGAATGGTTAGGTGATGACATTGTAGTCGTTATCGTCACAACCTCCATTGTTTAGGGGAGGCACACCATGCATAACTAATATACAGTGATCACCTGTCAGACAATCTACTCTTTACACCATGTAGGTGGTATTTTCTTACACAGCCCTTTTATGTTATACCTTCTTAACTTTTTTTCTATGACTCCACCCCCCTCTTACTCTCAAACTTGTGTATATGTGATAAGAGGGTAAAGACCCCCCCTCCTCCTCTCAAACCTTGTGTATATGTGATCGGAGGGTAAGACTCCATCCCTCCTCCTCCTCTCAAACCTTGTGTATATGTGATAGGAGGGAACAAGAAAAGACTTTTGTTGTGTCATTTGTTATAATAATTTAATATTAGCTCCACAGATCTACTTCAATGACATAATTGTGAAAGGAAGTCTACAATGGTTAAGGTAACTAATATAATGTATTGTTCATTGCTTAGTGATGAGCTATTGTATAAGTATTGTATTACTTTGTATTCCGTCTTTTCGTATTGCAGAGTTATCTGCTCTTGATAGCAGGTATTGATTGTTATGTCATTTGTTTGTGAGAGTAACGTCATCATTTATTGAGAAAACGACGTAATTTTCTCACACAAACTAATGACGTAATTCAATCAATACCTGCTCCCAAGAGCAGATCACTCTGCAATACGAAAAGACGGAATAAGTATTGTATTACAAGGTTTAAGTATTATTAAAAGGTATGCCTATTGTATAACATGATTGTCGTGTTACAAGGTATAAGTATTGTATTTCCTTGTTAAAGTATTGTTTTCATTGTATTTGGTTTATTACTTCTCAAATGCTTTTTACTAGGACATCTATGGCCATTTTTTTCCATCTCATTCTATTTATTTGTGATAAAACATGGCTAATTGTACCATTAACTTTTCCCTGTCCCCTCATCCGGATAACGATCGTCATACCGTCATCAATGTTTAAAATATGTGATTTGATCTTGAATCAACCGAGATGGCAGCCATTTTTCACTTTCCAATCATTTTTATGTCTAGCCAATAGTCAATTAGTCGAGGTGTCATCAACTTACATGAGTAGAAGAAATAAGAAAACCGTGATAGTGACTGTCAGGGAGACGGACGAGGATGTCGACATCTCGCCAACCTTCACAATCATTTGTCTCTCAAAACAGTGACATCCACGATAGCATGGTAACTAACCAACAATAAGAAAGTTATTGAATATGTCTCACGCTTGTCGTAACTTGTTTCCGTCTAAAAGATGTGATGAGCACCAGGCTGTCGTTAGAAATTCCAAATGAATGATTGTCAAACATTTTGTACAATCTATACAAATATCACCGTGTATATATACCAACACTTACAGAAAACGGTGAATAAGCATGGCCAGTATTACTACATTATCCATATATTCCTAAATAACTTAGCAGCAGACAGCAGTTCGATATCATACACTAACGCGCACAACACTGTCACACAGTATATTCTTTTTTTTTTTACCATATTTCATTAATGGCCGTCTTATACAAGCCAATTGAATCAGACATCCCAAGATATCCGTCTCGCACGACGACCAAATTTGATTTGAACCTCTTTAACCCTACATTAATGGTGGAAATATGAAATAAAGGAAATATAAAATAAAATTAGTTTTCCGTAGAAATCCCCAGTCGCATTTCCCCAGACGATGGCATTTTTTCATCACGCTAGAGTAATTCGGTTTGTTTTCTGTCCGTAAAGTGATTAATTTAAATGAAAAATATACAAAATCACAATATTGTATAAAAGAGAGTAGCTTGATATTGCCACTTGACTCACTGCTTACATCTATTAAAGAATGAATATACCACGGCTGTCTCGGTCTGTCTGGAGTGTGTCTGGCGACCACACCTAATGTGTTTTGGGTCATAATCTAAATTGCATATTTTTTACCAGCAAAATTGTTAGGAAGAAATAAAACTTTCCCATTCTGATTTATTAATTCAAAATGCACTTTTCACAAGACAGAACCATGAACTTGTGGATTTTTATAATCAATAAAACAATCATAATTGGCAATTTTTTTCATATCAGTAGATGTTGTATGTGTTGAAAGCCAGTTGGGATAAAAAGTCTTCATGCAGGGAAAAGTTTTCCTTAAAGTTTTCATTTAATATGAATACGATTCAGTTATTTCTATTTTGAATGGTGTTATATTTGTACAAAAAAAAATGTTTCTGGGAACAACATTTTCTCAATGAAAATCCACATTTTTGAAATATGGAATTCAAACACCGACACGTTATGCAAGATACATATTTACCTTATATGGCATTCAGATGTACCTGTTAGCAAGAGACATAACTTATACCTTCAAAGTTACTCCAAATTCAATTAAAAACAAATTGCAAAACCCATCCATAATACCAAACATTTTGCTTGAAAAATAATCCACCAGTATAACAAGGTTTCAACTCGTTCACCCCAAAATTTCATAATGAACTATTCCAACCTTAAAATTGAAAGAGTTAAAATGTCTTCAGGGGTAAATGAGTTAAAGAAGGGCAAATCAAGGGAGGTTACTCTAGTGGCATACATTAAAATATCCGCAGTGTCATCAGACGGGGTTCAACAGAACAATGTATTCAGAAGCCATGTCTTGATTTAGTTACTGTCTGAATCGTTATCATTAATGACGTCTGGCTGATTTGTTATTGTACAATACGGTTGTGCTTAGCTGTTTTAATTTCGGGTGTAATCTCCTCTCAGCCAGTCTGAGATGTTGCGTCTGCTCTCACCGTATTATTTCTCTACCTCTTTATATATAAAGCCCAATTTAAGTTTTTACTTTTTTACATTGTTGTCTATTGTGGACATTTTAATCACAAAAACCTAGGTATCTTTCTGCAGAATTTTTACGATCTTTAGAAATTTCTTTGAAAATTCGCAAATTTCTGTTGATCACTTTCAAACTGAATACCTGTTAAGCATTTTATTGTCACAGTTCATCGTAAATCAAATTGCTTGTGCTTGTCTGTGCATGATTGATATATAATGAAAAAAGATTTCTGCTGATAATTCTGTTGTATCTAACACTTCCAATTACCATAATTGTGAATTCTATACTCCTGTGTCTGTAGTTCATCATTTAATGTCCGGCGACACAACCATACAGTTTGTGTACAACAATCAGGATTAAACCCTATTTGATGATTATGGGCCAAAAACGTAATCAGAAATGGCAGGCGGTGATCTTTTTCATCACTGTCTGCCCTTCACCTATCTGGCCATCACATCCAAGAGTTATCGTGACACCGACATCACAACCAAGAGTTACCATGACACAGACAGTGATTATGAGCAATACCCTCTAATTTCACGTCATCCATCTTGATTCATCGCTGTGGTGATCAACTTTGCCAAATTAGTCATGGCTTCTGTCAATCCTGATGTACAGCGTCTGCGGCCTGTCCAGCAATGACCCCGGTGTACCGGTACTGTACGTTCATTACTGCGCCATCAGTACCACCCTACACAAATTGTCTACCCACAAAATGGTTCTTTTTCTGGCATACAATCTGTCAAATAACCCCTTTTTCAATGTCAGACTCAGTAGATTTAAATGTGACTGATTTCATTTCCTTTTGGTCTTCAATGCAATTGACAAGTTCAGTTCTCTATTTTGTCTTGGTAGATTTTTTATAATTTATAGGTTCCACATAAACAAACATTATAAGGAACAAGAAAACTTCACGTCTCTGTAACGAAATCTGTGAATAAAGTTTAGTAAGTGTCTCTACTGTAAGACATGCTGACTTGGTGTCTCTGAGTTATAACATCTGTAAGACATGCTGACTTGGTGTCTCTGAGTTATAACATCTGTAAGACATGTTGACTTGGTGTCTCTGAGTTATAACAACTGTAAGACATGCTGACTTGGTGTCTCTGAGATATAACAACTGTAAGACATACTGACTTGGTGTCTCTGAGTTATAACAACTGTAAGACATACTGACTTGGTGTCTCTGAGTTATAACAACTGTAAGTCATGCTGACTTGGTGTCTCTGAGATATAACGACTGTAAGACATACTGACTTGGTGTCTCTGAGCTATAACAACTGTAAGACATACAGTAGTGGCTCTGAGTTATAACAACTGTAAGACATGCTGACTCGGTGTCTCTGAGTTATAACAACTGTAAGACATGCTGACTTGGTGTTTTATAATAACTTGTGACCAGATGAACACGATGACAGAGCGGGTCGCCAGGTTATTGCCAGTGTTCTGTGGTTTTGTGATTGCAGGAAGAAGAGTAGGAAGCGCTACAGACTGGTCAAGTACCTTGTGCCGGGCGTGTGTAGTCTTTTTTAGACAGACACTGCCGTCGGCTATATTTGATTACAACGGTCAATACTTCAGGACACTGATGGATGACCACAAAATCAGTATGGACATCACAGAACTGGGGAAACTGACAACAGTGTTAGGTTCCATCCACACTGACCGCTTTGCCCTATCTGTTTTTTGTCAAGTCTTTTTTTATCCACGGCTGTTTCAGCCAAATAGATAACCTTTTTTGCAGATTGTTCTTAAAATATTCTGAATAAGATATTTTCTTGTTATTAACTAATTGTTTTTAATCGATATTTTCTTATTATTAACTAATTGTTTTAATCTATGTTAAAAAGCTGTTTGTTTCTGCACCAATTTGATCTAGGTTACATAGGCATTTGAGTATGCACTGGTTTGATCTTGGTCACAGAGCTGTTTGTTTCTGAACCAGATTGATATAGGTTACAGAACCGTACGGACTTGATCTATACAAGAACTGGTTATATATTCACACTTTGGCTGATATATATATATATATTTTAGCAACATTTCAGAAATGACTATCCCCTTATCTTGCTAATTATGAAGTTTAAACCACAGCTATCCACCATTGATAAATACAGCTCATCTATGAAGTGGTCAGAAGGATCCACTTTGTCAGATGTCATGAACCGTCTGGGACGTCACTGGATCTGGTCAGAACCCTGTCTCTCCGAGTGTGACCTGGGATGCCATCAACCGACCAGACAGACAAGAAAATGTTTTTTGGACAAATAGAAAATCAAACAGTCCCTGGTGCTGTTGTCTGGTGATGCTGCCTGGTGATAAAACCAATACATCACAAGTCAATTTTACCAGCAAACAGGGAAAATGGCAATTATGTTCAAATTTGTTATCACTTTCATATACCCTTTTAAAGAATGGCAGGAACAGATGTTTTAATTAATCACAAAATATCTACAGTCCTAGTCAATATTTTGAGGTTGTCAACCTAAATTCTCCATTTATCTACTGTTATGAGATCTTAGGGGGATCAAAAACACGGGTGATGTCTGCAAATCTATTGCTAATTCCCTATTTCCTTTACCAGAGCTCTGCAGAGCATTGGTGAACCTTACTGAGACAACTCTGGGTTGCCAGGCAGTGGTGATAGGTAACTCTTCAAGCCTGGAGGTATTAAAATCTTATCAGAACTTGTTGGTGAATGAATGACGAAGGTTTTCATGTGACAGAATCCGTCTAGACAAGGGAATGAATTGCCTTCTGACTCACAAGGCTTATATAATACAAATTTACACAGCTCAGGCCAGTGTGGCGGGTAATTCTCAACTTTTAGCCCCTGTCGTGGCCAAGACTGGACTTGGACCCCCATTATAACCTAACTCAATTAATGTCTCAAGCGTCTGACTGGACCAAAGCTCTTTTTCTTGTAGCACACAGACATTATTTTATCACCTCATGTCCACGACCGGGGCCAGACTCGAACAAACCCTGCGCACAACCGGCGATCAGACTGACGATCAAAACACCTCGTTAGCGAGAGTACTTTGCTGGCCACTACCTAGGTGTCTGGTCATTTGGCTAGCGCTCTCCCTGGCCGAGGGCTGAAATGCTTTTCTGGACTTTCATTTCTATGTGTCCTAGCCACTTTACTTCATGGCCAACACAGCTCTTTACAAAAAGTGCCATATTGGTTAATTGCTGCTAATGTTACAAACTGGGGATTTATTTTGTATGGTAAAGTTACTTTCTCGGTCTGAAGCAATTTTGTTCAGTTGATGTCTTATTTGATGTATACTTTGACATCTGGTATTTGCAAATCCATCCTCCAATCAATGTTATGCATAGAAGCTTGGATATTTTTTTGGGAAGTTCCGTTCACATACTTGCCTCTTTCTCATAACTCGAAAACCAATCTCATGGCAATTGCTTTTAACAAAGCATACTTTTTTCAAGAGCAGTTAAAGTAACTTACATTGCTTATACAGTCTTGTAGAACTTTAAGCTGATCAAAGTCATAAGGAAGCTTGCACCATCTCGTCTGTCTCTTCCAGAGGCTTCTAGGTTCATTAGGCACCATGTCTATACTTCTCCATATAAAAACTCTTTCCTGGAAAGACAAAAATACCAGAAACATTAATTTACTAACATAGCTTTTTGGGGGGTTATTTTTAGTTAAACACTGTTGAGACAAGACACATGTTTGATAAATATTGTACCTCTAATTTGTTTTCCTTGTAAAAATGATATTTAAGAAGTTTAACAATTGAATTTGAGGAGCAACAAAATGCCTGAAAAACTGTGTCCATGTTTAAGGAAATAGGAACATGGTTTAAGACAGTGCTGATCATATGGCACAGACTTAACACATCCACCCCTCCATATTCAAACTGGACTTGCCCAGTCTTTGATTTGGTAAAGTTTGAATGTGACTTTAGGGATGAATAGGTTAAACAGAATTACTAAAGTAAAAAACCAGACAACAACCATACAGAGGAGCCCTGGGTTCAGCATTGAGCTTCCTTCCTTTGTACCCTTTCTATTATATAACATTTTAGTCAGCAGCACATGACATCACAGAATGATATCACAGTACAACCAGTCTTATGAATCAGATCTCCAGAGATTGTCAATATACACAAAATTATATCAATAAATCTTTTTTTGGTAGTTTGGTTACACTACACAATTGTATTTGAAGGATTTATCACAGTGGTCCAGCAACTGGGGAAATTCCCTAAAAAATATATCCATAAGTTCCAATTATGATGAGAGAAAAATTGCAAATTGTATGTAATAGCTCAGCAGAAAATGCAAATTTAAACTGTTTGAGAAATGAACTAAACAATGTGAAAATACTGGTTAATTATGAAATTTCAAAGTTTGAAAGAGCAGCATGTCTTCCCTTTAATTTGTCTGCTAATGATCAGAACTTTAGAACCGATTTCCTTGTACGATAGTACTGTTCAGTAGTGAAAGAAATTAGGGTAGAAAGTTATGTCAGAGTTCCCTCCCCTGAGCCTTAAAACGTTGTTATTTGCTTCAAGTGTAACAGGGCCCACCCCATACTGTAAAAGTACTCCTGTTCTACAAACTCATTTTTATTTACAGAAGAAACAACTGTGATTAGAACTCAGTTTGAACAAAAGTATTTCCCATTTCAGAATCATAACAATAATATAACAAGGATAAATTAAGAAAATAAATTGCTGTTTTTAGTGTCAAGGATCATTTTGTCTCTATGTTTACAGTTTACATCAACACCAGATCAGTTAGGTTTTTGTTGCTTTGTTATTTGAAGTCAATTCTGTCCATTAAGCCTGACAATACAGACCATATTTCACTGTCAAAACTTGTTACGAGAGATACTCCACCGAATGTGATGATAAACTAGTTACTGTCTACCGGGCTTACAAATACCTTTCTAATGTCAATAGCGAGTCGCAGACGAGTGTCAGCCAAATTATTACAAAATGATAAGATGTCTTAATGTTTCAGCTTCGTGTGAATTTAATCGAATAATGAAAGTGTTCAATTTTGTTACGTAAATGTCAATGTTTCCTCGGGGAAGATATTGTAGACTGTGACCATTGATGACACTCGTGGATCAACTTTATGGAGCAGGGAATTCTGTTTATTACGAGAGACGAGGGATACCTAAGAATCTAATTTGGTTTAAAATGTAAATATCAATGTTCACAATGACATATGAAAATGGCTATCAGAGGGAAAATTAGCGAATATGATCTAGCCATTTGTCTGGGTTGGTAATAAAAACTGATCTTTCTCGTAGAGAGGGTATATGTCTTTGACGCAAGAAACACACAGCAATTACTGTCGAAAAGATACAGAAATGGTGGTCCAACATACAGTTATTAGAATAAAAAATAACAGTGGCTATTTACTTTTGTAAATAACATCAAATACAAAGTGATGCTAAAGCACACTGTGGTCCCTTGTGACATCTAGTCTAGGTACACTGTGGTCCCTTGTGACATCTAGTCTAGGTACACTGTGGTCCCTTGTGACATCTAGTCTAGGTACACTGTGGTCCCTTGTGACATCTGGTCTAGGCACACTGTGGTCCCTTGTGACATCTAGTCTAGGCACACTGTGGTCCCTTGTGACATCTGATCAAGGCACGCTGTGGTCCCTTGTGACATCTAGTCTAGGCACACTGTGGTCCCTTGTGACATCTAATCAAGGCACGCTGTGGTCCCTTGTGACATCTAGTCTAGGTACACTGTGGTCCCTTGTGACATCTAGTCTAGGTACACTGTGGTCCCTTGTGACATCTAGTCTAGGTACACTGTGGTCCCTTGTGACATCTAGTCTAGGTACACTTTGGTCCCTTGTGACATCTAGTCAAGGCACGCTGTGGTCCCTTGTGCCATTTAGTCAAGGCACGCTGTGGTCCCTTGTGACATCTAGTCAAGGCACGCTGTGGTCCCTTGTAACAAAGTCTGAGCAACACATAGTGTCAGGTATATACAATAGCATCCACTTACATTTCCCAGAAATCTCTATAGTGATTAGAGTAATGCGAGTCGTCAACTTAATGCCAGTTAAAATCATACACAAAATGATCAGCGTATCAGATGCATCAGCAAGTTTTTCGGCACAATTAGAGGCGAGATTTGGCTGAGAGAGTTCCATTACGCTTACATGTCTAGACCGGAAATCCCCGGAGCCCGAAAGGTTTACACAAATAAGAATGGTCCCGTGTCAATCGAGATGGGAATAATGTGCAGACTTAGTATAGGTACTGATGTTGTAATGGTATGACCACGATCGCCATCACTTGATTTAGTCGGCACATTATTTAATATATCGCTTATGTTGCATCAACTACCATAAAAATTTAGCCACATCAAAAAACATTACTCCTAACTCGATCCTTCATGTCTGGTCAATCAGCTATCATTACGCTTCTAACCACGTTAGGTATACATGACCGAATAAATAACATATTCCTATAAACCCCCGTCTAAAGGCCTGTTATCATCAATATACACAATTTATACAAGAAAGGTTTACATGATACACTTTGAATGATGAGGTGAACAGAAATATCTACTTTATTTAAAAAGGTTTTTTAAGATTATTCAAAGTAAAAGCAAATTACTGTATAACGGGTTATTCATGGGGGCTTAAATGTTCGTGATTTTAAACGAAAATTAGAAAAATAGTCAAATGTGTGATATCTATTTTCAATAGAAAATTTCAATCATCTTGTACTCCTCTTGATGTGAATGAATTGTTAAACCACCTACTCACTAGTTATAAAGTTTGTTATCACTCACTTTTATGCTTGTCATATTATTCTGCTGATCCTAATTTTGTAATCAGATTATTAATTGACCCCCGAATTCACAAAAAAATATCATTTTCTAGGAAATATTCTGCTATACAGTACCTGTTCCAGGTCAGGTATAGGACACATGAATAAACCTCCACTCCCTAGCCCACTCCATTAGGGTATTACATCAAACCTCCACCCCCTCCATTAGGTTATTATATCAAACCTCCATCCCTCCATTAGGGTATTACATCAAACCTCCACCCCTAGTCCACTCCATTAGGGTATTTCATCAAACCTCCACCCCCTCCATTAGGCTATTACATCAAACCTCCACCCCATAGTCAACTCCATTAGGGTATTACATCAAACCTCCACCCCCCTAGTCCACTCCATTAGGGTATTACATCAAACCTCCACCCCCTAGCCCACTCCATTAGGCTATTACATCATGTATTACAAAAGTGTGAAATACTGAACTAATGCATGGCCTCAAAGAGTGGCTGTTACACTATAGTCAGAACCATCAGATAAGTGATAACATTTATCTTGTGCCATGTAAAGATTGGATACCCATTTCTTGGTACCTACATGGTGGTTTAAAACCTGGACACAATTTCTGTAGTCAGTATCATAATTATGACATCTTGTAACAACTGTTCTCATGAAGTTTCAAACTGCAAAAATTAAATAAGGTACAAGCTAACACTTTGAAAGTTAACTAATTTGACTGAGATAAACCAATCCCGACTCGTTTGGGAATCTCTGCTGATATTGTACAGTGTATAGAGGGCCTGACCTAAGTCGATTTAAGGAGATATCCTTGCAGCCTCATTGTTTAAGGTTTTCTATTGATGCAAATATTTTAAGATCTAGTATACATTAAGAACACAACCCATTAACTTGGATGAATTATGTAGATCCAACTAATTTGATGACACATTTGAAAGGTACAATAGAGCTCAAAAATTCTAAAACATTTAAATAAAACTCATTTCATCTTAAGGCAGATAACTCGCACACAAAAATACAATTTTCAAGGTTGCAATTTTCCTAAATTATAAATCTCTATATTTCACAATCTGTCAGAAAAATTAACAAACAATTTAAGGGAAATAACTCATAAAACATAGGTATACAGTAGTGCATACCCTTAAATAGTTTATCCCCATACCCCTGATCATGCTGCCAATCACTGATAGGGCCCCCCCACTAATCGCCACACTATCTGCCCCAATCAGCCTACCTGTAGCTAGCACTAGAATACCTGTGGTGACAGGTATGGTCCTGTCATACAGGTAAGGAACGAGACAATGTCACACCTGGCTGACCTAAACAATGGTGCTGACATGTAGGCGGTTACCGACTATTAAATTATCTACACTTACACCTCTCCATACCAAAATCGTAGCTACCTGTTCGATAGCACGTCACCTGTAACCCCAAAATGCCTACCTGTATAATTTGTACCTGGCCAGACGTAGATTTCCCAGTTTGGACGTCCCAGCCTGGACGGGTTGTGTCATCTGTAGCTGGCGAGACATTAGAAGATCAATCGGACCAAGAATTGATCGCTGTGATGGACAGACCACATAAATACTGCCATTTTTAACACAGTTAAAACCCTGTCTGGGTCACACCGTGGAGGCTATGTGGAGAGATTTACGACCTTCACTTATCAAAAATTAACACCTCCACACACCTGTACTTACATAATATCACTTTAAACCATACGCTAAATATTTCTTAATGAAGACAAACAATCGCTTGGTGTTAAATTTCGTAGTCTGAAACAACCAATCAATAAAAAATTAAAGGATTTTAAAATAAACTCAGGTGAAAATTTCTACTCGATACAGTTTTCCTGTCCGTCAACGTCCCATAGTGTTATGGGTTCTATACTGAGAGTACACCACGGCCCACACAACTGCTAACAGAGCAGCTTTACGTTCTGTAAAACGAGGACAAAAACATGCAAATGATACTGATATCCAAAGCCTGTCTGTCTTTCTAGTCATACCCTATGTTCCGACTTCAATTCAGACATTTCAAATCTAAAATAATAATTTCACAAACAAAAGAATTTATTTAGTGTTAGAAAAAATTCCAGACAGATTATGACCACGTCAAGTTACTAGCATGGTAACAGCTGGTCTACAGACATTATGTATACGCTATTGTAGCTACCTGGCATAGTCTAGCCCACCCGACACACATTTACAGTAACGCATGTGTGTTCATTTATATTTCTAGATTATTCACCACGCCTAGAGGACACTTTATCATGTGTTTAAGTTAACACAACGTTATATTGTAGCTTTAGTAAGGACCAACATCTGTATATGTCACATAACAACTTGTCTTAGCTAATCTTTTCCAATATGCTTCCCAATTTCTTTTAATCATTTACAAAATTCATCTAACAAATTTTAGAATTCGGACATAAAGCCGGAGTTCACCGAGAAAAAGCACTGACCTGTGGCCAGTAGCTGGCGACTGCTCTACTAAGGACTCGAATCCGCGACGCGGTGGTGGAGGGCTAGTGCTTTTAGATGATCAGGTGGCTGAACTACTCGACCACCATGGTCCTATGTATCTATGTATCAAATCCTTTAGTTGAGTATTTATGATATAGTCTTATAGATTATATCCTGATCTAATACAGTGAATTCATTATAAGGTTTCAGTAGAGACGGCCATGATCAGGTTTTTGGTCGGACACCTTGGGTATCTATACCCTTGCGTCTGACCATGTCATAACGCAGTGCAGAATTTCATAAATTATTCCTTGCTCCTTTGCTGTGTGTGTTCATCAGACATACAGCCAGACAGGCGTTTACAAACATGTTTATAAATACATATCTATTATTTAGTCGCTCCGCGTGGTCTATGATAACACTATGACCACGTGACGGGAATATGACATGACTGTCTGCTGAGACAATATGGCGGGTCACGTCAATGCTGACAAAGCGCATATAAACGACACAAATATAAAAGAACATTCAACGAGAAACAAAATTTTAAAATAAAAATTCATCAACCCCTCAATTTTAAAGTACATGTATAGCACTTTAAGGTCATAATGTTCTTATCCCGTCAACAGTATGTTTTCATATGTAACAGAGAATCAAAACTTTTTCATGTTGCATTTTTTAGACTTTTATGCAGTTATTAAGAAAATTTGTCCCGACCAAAAAGTCGGACGTTGAATCAATAAAATTAGTCCTTTGTAAAATTCCAATTGTCTGCCGTTCAAGTCTTCAGTATACAAAGTGTCTCTCAAGTCTAAGATCTTTATATCAAAGACGATTTAAAATTCTTTGAAAATTGGTCACAGCCCCAAGAGGTGAATATGGCTGATCATTTTTTTATTGATCAGATGTCTGTGTGCGAAAAATATTTTAATACTTCAAAAGTCAAGGACCCTTCAGTAGGATATATTTACTTAAGATATTATTTCAGATAAAATCGAGCTATTCATACGAAAGAAAGGCTTGGGCTGAACTTTCCATATCTGGACACAAATTAGATCTTTTCAATGTACTATCATTACAAATTTGATTTTTTATCTGAAAAAGAAATGTATCAGCCGGTCTTTAGAACAAGAACTGTCCCCATTTTAGAAATATTCCTGAACATGCGTGTTTTTTTTTCCATTGGAAAAAGCATGCTGAAGTTAACAAACTTCCCAAACTCCAGCAATGTTCTCCGATGCTAAAACATTTAAGCTAAAGAATTTCCTTAAAGTAAGGAATGTTTGAAAATCTGCAGACTGTATGTACTTTTTGCACAAATGATTTGGTTATCTCTGAAATCATAGCAACTCAACAATGACTCTATCTCAGGAAGTGTCATTTCGGTATGACTCATATAGGAGGAAATGTGCATAGAATGCATCGCCTACAGCGATCAAATCCGTCTATATTACAAGGTGACACACCCTTACTCTGTCTGTTCCGACCTGTAAGTCAATGTCTGCTAGCCTATAACATCCAAAATATACCACAATATTTTTGAAACATTAATACAAATTTGTATTGAATTTAAGATGCAATATTTTGATGGACAATTTTGCTGTTTGATCAAATTACAGTACCTCCCTCATGCTTTAGGCACCTTTCCCGCGTCAATGTAAAACACTCAAAGAGATATATTCCGATAATTCAAACCGCAACTCGCCAATGACTTCCTGGTCATGTATGCGGGTACATATCCCGCCTAAATTAACGAAGATTTGAGGCACAAGATTTGGTTACGTGGAAACAGAGGTTACAAGATAAACACTCAAGATTTGATAACAATGAGATAAAAACATGAATCCCTTATTGATATATAGTCCCAATAATTCACAAATATTTCGCCAAGGACTGTCTTGTGTCACAGAGATACGCCAATCTGCCGTCAAATCTCTTATAATCTCTATTCAAGTGCTCAGAATTTGATCCGTTTGCTTACAAGAGAAGATTGTCTCAATGAAATGTTTAAATTAGAATTCTTACAAGAGAATGTCTTGTCCAACAGACTAGGGAATGTATACGGGGTACGCTGATAAGGATTATGTTACCATTAGTCAAACTTTTGTAGTTAAACTGATTGACGTTCAAAATGTCAGAAAAAATATTTTCAAAGCCACAAATCTTTGAGGAGTCCTCCAAGTTTATTAAGATTATGATGTGTCTGCAACTTTACTATTTTGAGTTTGAAATTAAAGAGGAAAATTAAATTTCCAAACTTCGTGATTTTTTTTTTATTTGATTTGTTTGTGTTTTACCTCCTATTAACAGCAAGTCATTTAAGGACGAACCAGTTTTTGGTGGTGGAGGAAAACCAGAGTACCCGGAGAAAACCACCAACCTGCGGATTGCAATGTGTAGGCTTCGAACCCACGACCTCGTGGTAGAGGGCTAGGGACATAGAAGGTCACACACCTTGACGACCCGGCCATTACGACCCAATGCTTAATATTAACAGGCTTAAAATTAAAACTATAAAAATTCCCTTCCAGTATTCCAGTATTAACATTATGTGGATTCCCAGGTATAAACCATTTTATTCGTGTCGCAGCAGGGATATCTACATCCAGAGTATCTATAAAATGGTCCAGATATAAATCTAAAACAAAGTCAAGATAGCAGAATGTCACAGAAATATCAATAAATTTATTTACAATATCTTCAAAAAGATTCTTCAGATATTTGATATAAAGCAATTTTACACACATTTCTTCAAACTGCTATTGAAAGAATCTAGAGATAGGTGCCTCGGGGCTATATAAGAACATCAATATTACACGTTTGACAGGATTATAGACGCTCACGGTTCAGGCAGTGCGTTCAACCCTTTAGTTGGATTGCGATCTCACAGCTACTTCAGACAAACGACCTAACTTTTGTTAAGTACAACACTGTATAGATAGGAGACGAGACGCTCAGGTAAGAACTGTACAGCGACACAGGTGAATACCTGTGGTGTACCAGCAACACAGGTTGTGTCCCAGAGGGAGTATTGATCTGTAAGGTAAGACCAGACAGTTGGAAACTAGGTTGAGGTAAGGTCTGGGGACATAGCCAGTCAATTGTGACTGTATAAATATACACAGCTAACATATGAGGAAGTCTTGTCAACTTATTGGTGTCTAACAGTCTTACACGACCAGAAGTCACATTCAATTCAACAATATCTTTTATACCTGTTTCAACTTTTAAAATGGCTTCTGCTACAATACTGTACATGTGCAACGTCTAGCTTTATTGTGGAACCTTGTAGGCCACTGACCAAATGTCCAGACAATCAGATAGGACAGCTTAGGGCTGAAGTCTCCTGACCATGGTGAGATACCAATAGTCTGCCCACTATCTCTGACTGACCTTATATGTAGTTGACCTCAGATGACCTATGTAACCAGTAACTGTGTGGCCACTAAGAAGATTGATTGGTCAGAACCACACAAGATGACCTCAGTTTAGTTAAGTATGTGACATATATTTTCCTCCATAAAAATTAAACCCATGTAGACCTGTGCTCTCACAGATATGGCCTGAGTTGACCCATTGCTTTGCTTTGGTCAGTAGAGATGACCCATTGCTTTGCTTTGGTCAGTAGAGATGACCAGATCCCACCAGACCTAACTGTGTGGCCATTAAGAAGATTTAATGGTTGTAACTAAACAAGATGACCTCAGTTTTGTTAAGTAGAGATGACAGAATACACTACTATTTTTCTCCCTGAATATTCATCCCAATGAACCTGCACCCTCACAGATATCGCCCAGATGACCAATGTGGTCAGTAGAGATGACCGGATCTCACCAGACCGAATTGTGTGGCCACTAGGAAGATTGATTGGTCAGAACCACACAAGATGACCCCAGCTTTCCAGTGACAGCCTACACTAATTTTCCTCCTTTTATTTTTGAACTCTTATCCTTAATGAACCTGCACTCTCACAGATATGGCCCGAGATGACCCATAGCTTTACTGAGGTCAGCAGAGATGACCACTGGCCTTACCAGGACACTGACCGAATAACCTAATTAGTGTTGGGCTGGTGGCCGAGAAAATCAATCAATACCATACATCAACCTGGCATGAAACAGGCCTTCTCCATCATCAATGTTAGCTCAACACAATGAAATTCTCCATGACCTTGTTGCATACAGCGAATCTCATGAAGTCAAATTTCTAGATTTTATCCAAATCCCAGATTAAATACCCTTAATATTATATACTGATTGTTTTGGACACCAGAACATGCAGTTAAATATTGATATGTCAAATTTAAAAGTATTTAACATTCAAAACAAAATAAAATATATTTGTTTAAATTGAAGTTTTTAACTACCTTTGCTACCTATATAAAGTATGCCAATGCTATCTTGATACAACTTGATTAAAATAATTTAAAATGAAACTTGTCCTGATAACAGTTTGGGTATTTAATGATTGTGAAACTCAAAGACAATTTTGAAACTGAATATCGTCTCTCATTCAGACATTTCCATATACAAACAGTTTTGAAATATTTCTCCAAACCCAACAGTTAGATTGAGGTTCTGTTAGATGAGGATGGTAGGTTGCCCTCTCCCCTCCGGTACACGCTGTAACGGGCTAAAATCTCGTATCATCTTCTTCCTCTAATACAATCATATGCGTCTTGAACTCACCGGCAGCTTTTGGTAATTTTTTTTATTGACTCGAGTCGTTATCTGCTCTGGAAAAATCCTATTGACTCACAGTTAATCTAATTGTGTGTTCTTCAGAACAGCATGCTGGAGCTCAGGGATACAGCCAAATCCTGCTTCATGTGCCGTAAGCATCAGCCCAAGTGTCATTACAGGGTTTTAACCGCGGTATTCATAACGTCACAAGTGTCATCAATATCTATAATTTATCAAATTATTTAAAAGATTTTGTTATGATTCACTAACTCAAAAGAGATGTTTTGTATGAAAAAAGGCCAAATAAAACAATGGATGATATCCATATTTAACCCTTTCACCCCTAGGTAACTTTAGTAGACTCTACCATACATTGATCTAGATGAGTCCATTATGGTCTACAGTGGTGAAAGGGTTAAGGGTGTATGCTATACTACAATATATAACTGCACTTTGTCGAAGAGTGGTCTCCCTTTATCTAACAGTGCCTTCCTTGCATTAGTTATAAATTTAGATATACCTGAGTGTTACCCACGTTCTGCGATGTACTTCTCAGAATTGTCATTAATAAGTAAAAATTAGATGATCACAAGATACTTATCAGGGTTTTGTCAAACTCTTTTGCAAAGAAGGAACATATCATATTAAACGATCCTGTCCAATTGCAAACACAGGAGAGTGCCACTGGTGTTTTTATNACATTTTTATCAAAATTTTGAAGACTTCAGAATATTCCAGAATCTGAACAGCCAGTAGTAACATAACAAACTACTGTAATCAATAGTTTGTAAATCAAATCAAAATATTCTATATGATAATGAGACAACATCGAAATGTGTGAAAATTACCAGGATTGACAGAAGAAATAGAAGGAATTGGCCGTTACAAATACGTTGGTAATTATATAAATTCTGTCAACCAGGGCAGCAATCTGCCTTCTTTATACACGGCGGACTATTTCCCATAATTAGCACCCTTTCTCTGTGTATCATGATTACAGCCCGAGCATACGATCTGTCAACTGTCTTTGTTATCATGGAGACTGAAGTGAACATGCATTGTAATACAAGGTCGTTGGGACTTTTGGAGGCTTAGACCATTAAAGATGAATAGCACAATGACTTCAGACAGCTATTATAGCCAGATATCAACCTCACAAAAAAATTGACTATCAAACAAAAATGATGTAGATAAGAAAAGTTTGTTTTAAAAGATGAGATACAATTTAATATTTGAATTTTTTTCTGTAGCTTACATTTTCAGTGACATGAATTTGTTTCTTGAATTAAGAAAACAGTACATTGATACACAGGTATATGATAAGTTAATTTACATCTATAGAATTGAACTAGAAATAAAGATAAAATGTTAAAACTTTGCGTTTGAATTTATAACTTGGCTGTCGGTTAAATATGCTTTGATGTTAAGGCATTTTGTGTCCTCCACAGAGAATTGTGTAGTTGTAGAACAATGCCATTCGCGGGATACGTGTGTGCAGTTCCACGACACCCCTCCATTGCGGTGTCTATTTTATGGTCCAGAGGTTGCGACTCTGGTCGTTGCAGAACGTAGCCATCTTTTTCATCAGGCCAATTTGACGCGTCAATTTATCAATTACACTATTCGGTGTTGGCAGGAGGTAATGCATCACAAAACGTTCATTACGCTGCGAGCCCGGCTCCAATACATCCACTGCTGCCACGCCGGGACAGCCCGACAAACCACGTTCATCTCCACGGCGACAACAAACACTCACAGTTATAAATAGCGCTGATGTCATTCTGGGGAAAGTGATGCTGATTTCACTCTGTCCATCAATAAAATACACCCCAGTGATGTAGAGTAGGATCAGAGATCACAAACGATTCTCCGCAATAAACTGAACGAAATGAATGGGAGGCTTTATCATTACGAGCCGAGCAACATCAAATTAAAGTCTACTCACTGCTTTCCCTAAAAACAAATAAATGTTTTATAAACAGGAAAAGTATGTTGAAAATTGACCATAAAAATTAGTTCAATGATTTTCAAAGATAAGCCATTTCTTTGAAAACTCTATCGGCTGATTTCAGTTGATTTGAAATATATTATATGTCAAAGAAAATTCAGTATCAGAGGGGAGCAGAGCAGGGAGAGGTGGGAGGATTAAGCAAAACACTTGATACATCTGAAACTGATACCGCCACTTTCCAGTGTTTTTTAGTGCTTCTTAATTGTATCAAAAGATCTAATTCCAAAAATGATTTTTTTAACATAAATTAATCTACCACAGTATCCCGAAAACCAACCAGAAACTGTGAAAGCTTTAGACGACATCAATTATAAACACACTTGTTTTGTATTTTGTCACCTACAAAGTAAGCAATTGGGATTATAAATTATTCAAAAATCGATTCTGTCTCGCCTACAGACATGATCAGACGATACAGCAATAAACGACCCACAATATGCTGATCACACAAAACCTACAGGTAGCGCACAGGTAAACCAACCCCTAGCAACTAACCACAAGTGCCTACGGCTTTATCGACGAGTACTCTGGGACAATTGTCTGGGTCGACAACATTGAGCACAGCCTTTACAGTAAATGTGGGTAATATTTGAGAGCATGTTTGAACACTTTTTAATTTAATGTTGGTAGCACTTAAATCCGGCCAATTACAGCAGGCATTTCCCATTCACTCTATTTTTGAAAAAACTTAAATCTTTTAAAAATATTTTCTGATTTTTCCCCCCAATTTATTCGGATCATATTTTAATAATTGAACAACAAAACATCAATCTGTATCGTAATTTAGGCACATCATTTGTTTAACAAACACCGATCAAATGACAGCATGAATCGATCTGTTCTGGAAACTCATATGAGACCTAACATTCTGGGAAAGTGATTTTGATCAAAGCTAAACCACAATACCTTAATGCCAGGTGTCTTGTTGATGAAAACATCAGAAAACTCATTCTACCTAGTATTTTACATCGTCCAATCTTTTCATTAGTCCATGGCACTTGAAAATATTTTTTTTCGTTTTTGAAATTATGAGCAAAGCTCTGAGCTAATTATACAATTTCCCCATCATTTCAGTGATTATTTTTCGACATTGTTTCACTGCCAAATACAGGAACCTTCTTTATTTTAAAAGTGTTTCTTTTCCCCAAAATGAATAAAAAGCAGAAATATTGACAAAATTTTAACAAAAATATAACAATTTCCCACTTTACGCAAGCACAGACTTCTATAAAATCATATATATAATTCTATGAAACAACTTGAAAATATTAGATTCATCACTTCAATTATGAAGAAATATTTATTTAGAATAGATATATAAAAACAATCTCTACTTACAACTTCTAATCAAAAATATTCTGAACGCATAAATGTCTATCACAGAGTTCGTACAGGGAACATAACAAAATAAGTAGCAACCGTCACTTTATGTCCAAGCTGTCAGGCGAATAGCTCTTCATCAGGGATTGAACTTGGAGGTAGAGAGACCGTTGGCATTTAACTCAGAACACCATTTTCCCTTGCAGGTTTTTATTATCGATGTTCCACGAGTTTTCCCCCCAAATCTTTTAAATTATATTCGATTTGTTGATACTTCCAAGTATGACTCAGCCAACCTTATTAAATGATGTAATCATCTGTATATTTCTTTAACAATCTCGCAGCACAGACAATTTACAGGCATTAAAAACACTGTTCTGTACAGGTATGATATCAAACCATCCTACCACTTAAAATAACACAAAAGCAGAAATGATTATTCGATAAATTCATATCAAAATTGAATGATATCTACTTACGTGTCAGGAATACTGTCTGGGTCAAAATAACCCCGGGACTAGAACTATGTTTAAAATTACTGTGCTTGTCATAAAATGATGAAGCTGTGGTGCTGGGTGCCTAACGAGGTCTGCTAGCCTTACCGGATTCCTGGAGTATTGATTGAATTACCTTTCCACTTCTAATCATAAATACAATTAGATAGCCAAGTAAAATAAATATATCAATCCGGAAATTTGCGACACGTTATGTGCAACAAGTAAAAAAAAATAAAAAAATCTGATACGACAAATCGATATGTCTGCACCGACAACTTCTAGCTTCATCAATCGCGTAAAATCAATCACGCTGAATGGCCATACGTTGCCAGGAATAGCAATTTACTTGTGTAAATTTCACCACATCAAAACGTTTCCGTTTCACACAAAATTTGTCAGATTTGGTTCGCGTAGCTGGCTGTGACCCACAGGTACTGTACCCAGAATCAATTAAGTGTTCAGCTCTCACGATACAGAACACCGAACTAGATCACCATAAAATCCTTTATTGGGCGTGATCCGACATTAATACGAAAGATTTATAGGTAACTCAGGTAGATGCCTTGTCTCGTTGACCAGTCCAATGACCACAATCCCTGGTTAATGGCTGTGGCCTGTGGCACCGGCAGAATGTCACAGTAGAAAATGAAATCGTGCTCGGGGCACTCGGCACAACGGGGGTTGGTGGGGGGTGTATCTTACTCGGGGTTCAAACTTAGGGTAGGTTGTAGAGGGGTTTTCTTATTGGAATTCAATATAAGTAAGTTTTATCTTACTTAAGATTTAATATTAATGAGCTTTTATCTTACTTAAGATTTAATATTAATGAGCTTTTATCTTACTTAAGATTTAATATTAATGAGTTTTTATCTTACTTGAGTTTAAATATTGGTGAGCTTTTTATCTTACTTAAGATTTAATATTAATGAGCTTTTATCTTACTTAAGATTTAATATTAATGAGCTTTTATCTTACTTGAGCTTAAATATTGGTGAGCTTTTTATCTTACTTGAGGTTAAATATCGGAGAGCATTTATCTTAATTGGGGTTAAATATTGGTGAGTTTTATTTTACTTGAGGTTTAAATTTGGTGAGTTTTATCTTACTGGAAGCTTAATATTGGTGAGCTTTACTCTTACAAGGGTTGAGTATCATTGTTAGTGGGTATGTTTCTCTTAATGAATTGTATTTTACTAGATGCTTAACATGGGTGAAGTTTTATTTGTGGTCCAATATCACTGTTGGAGGGTTGCAACATTAGGAACGTCATTCAGAGGGGGCCTCATATCATAAAATACAACCCCATGTAATGAACAACCTGGGGGAATTAGCTGACCATTCCAGTTCAGCAGTACTTTCATATTCATCATGTTGTCTCATTTTGCATGTAAAATTGTATTTAAAATCAAACAAACTATACATTGTACAAACTGAATTATTTTCTCATTTCTTCTATTTGACTTTAAAATTTGAATAGTTTTTCAATGATGTTTCCTTGCCTTTAGATTTGATACTGGTTTGAATAGCATGTGTAATATCTATTCCAAGTGAAACAGGGTGTTTGGTAAGTGGAGCCTGTTGCCTGATGGTCGTACTACTGGGATTTCAATGGCCGTCACGAACAGTTACGGAGGTAAGAAAGGTAGCCATCTTCGTTAGGACTTCACTCCCAATCATGTCAGACTGTCAGGCCAATGTTTACAAGCCCTGTGACGAGGAGATTGAAGCGAAACCCGTAATAAAGATTCGGCCCCAGAGAGTGGTTCATGCAGACATTTATTACTGTGGCCGTGATTGAGTTTCTAAAATGATTTTTGAAAGATGTTTTTTTCGTAATGATGACGGAAATGTTTGATTGTCATTCCTACTGGCACACAGCCAATGGTCAGGAAGATTGGGATTTTGTTTTATTATGTGTTCTCATTTGTATTTTCTGTTGGGAATTTCTTGTCAAGGCGCTGAATTGTCATGTCTAATAGATAGGCTAACATTGCAAAATTGTGAAAGAAAATTGTCAATTAACCTTAGATATTTAAGGGCCGAGCCCATATATATATATAGAATGAGTTCTCAAGTTCATTAAAAGATGATAATATTATATTTAAACAAACATTATAGTGATCTATCATCCATTCAACTTGCCTACGCTTAAGTCATTATCGAGATAAAAGGTTTTCCGCCTTATTTCTCAAAGTTGTTTATTTCACCCCAGAAGTGTTCACGGACATTTACCAAACATCACGCTGTGACAGTGACAAAATTGCCTGTTACCATGACAAATCTTCCGTCATTTTTTGCTGGTGACCATCCGTTGCTGCGGCCAGACAGCCTAAACGTGACTCTCATTTCCAATCCCGCGGGAGATTGTCACGGCCGCCGCAGTGGGCTCAGGAGATCACAGATAGACCCACGTATCAGCTGCCCTCACAGGCCAATAATACACCACACAATCGCCACGACAACGGATAGAGGGATGGCCGGAAAAATAAGACTGGTCTAGACACCATATTGATTAATTATAGATTGTGTGTGTGCCTGGACAGTTAAGTCACAAGGTGACAGATGTATTCCGTAATTCACTCTACTTTCCTCTGTTTTTTATACAATTTTCATCGGAAGACTAATTCGTCAGAATTTTAAAAGTCTTACATTGACTTTCTTCACAAGATTCCTTCCATAGACATTCTTCAGTAGATACTGGGAATTCTTCACAAGATTCCTTCCATAGACATTCTTCAGTAGATACTGGGAATTCTTCACAAGATTCCTCCCATAGATTTCCTTCAGTAGATACAGGGAGTTCTCCTTCATAAGATAGGTCTCATAGACATTCTTCAGTAGATACAGGAGTTCTCCTTCATAAGATAGGTCTCATAGACATTCTTCAGTAGATACAGGAGTTCTCCTTCATAAGATAGGTCTCATAGACATTCTTCAGTAGATACAGGAGTTCTCCTTCATAAGATAGGTCTCATAGACATTCTTCAGTAGATACAGGAGTTCTCCTTCATAAGATAGGTCTCATAGACATTCTTCAGTAGATACAGGGAGTTCTCCTTCACAAGATTCCTCCCACAGGTATTCTTCAGTAGATACAGGGAGTTCTCCTTCATAAGATTCCTCCCATAGACATCCTTCAGTAGATACAGGGAGTTTTCCTTCATAAGATTCCTCCCACAGGTATTCTTCAGTAGATACAGGGAGTTCTCCTTCATAAGATTTCTCCCATAGACATTCTCCAGCCAAATTCACATCAATAGAAACTAATTATATAATATTATGTTTTAGAAGCAAAATTCTAAATTTGCATAAATTTCCACATGAATTTTAGGTGTAAATTATTTAGAATTAAAGGAACAAGTCAGTTAATTTTGCGTAAAATTTCAATTCCTATTCTTGCAAGGTTAGTGTGATATGATGCCCAAATATACCCGATATGTTGCTATAGGGTCTTGTGTCCTCCAGGACAAAAACTTTGTTGGAGGGGTAGGAATTCATATTCTTTCAACGTTTGTATGGTTTTATGCCCAAATATACCTGATATGGTGCAAGAGAGTCATTGTGTCTTCAGGGACAAAAACTTTGTTGAAGGGGTAGGAATGTAGCAGAAATGGACTGAGTTAATTGTCGGTCACCAGGCTGCTCAGATGGTTAGTGCGTCTATCAAGGGTTCAGGATCCCTGGTCTGAACTCCGGTCTAGACGTTGTTTTTTTCACTCCTTATTCTAGACCTTTACGTAGTATCTATACAAATAGCACAATTGAAGTGCTTGCACCAAAAAGATTAATTTTTAAATATTTTAATCAGTTTATGGCCTTGAACTTCTTACTATATACAGTTGCCAAATTTGCCATTCATAAACCGGAAACAGACAGATTAATTATCAAGCCCCTGACCAACTACAAATTAAAATACTTTTGATACTACAAAGACTGAAATAAATCGAAGCAAGCTAACATAGAAATGATACCTCTGTTACCACAATCATCAAAACTAGACATAGTTATAATAATGTAAATGGAAATCTAAAGGAAATATGGAACAGGAACCGTACTTCTCAATGGAATTAAATATCGAAAGATTAAATGTCGTTACAAATTGAATCATACATCAGTTGTATTTAAGACTTATTACTAACTACAGTACCAAATAGTGGGCCTGTAGTTCAGATATTTTGGCTTCTGATCAAAATCAAAGAACTTTTTATTTGTTATGCAAGCGCATTTATCAATTTAAGGACATCACAACATTAGTACTGCTACACTGTCATTTGCATTAGAGTTATCTCCCTTATAATGTTTAATCAACATGGAATTATCGATCCGAAGTGTCACCAATTAATATAGTTCAAATTTTCATTGATGAAAAAAAACCTGTGAGAATATACTTCATAAGTTCACAGTATCAAGTTAATGCGAATTAAAAAATGCTGAAAATTTTATAAGAGCTTTTTATAGGATCATTTTTGATGCTTTAGTGTTTGGAAAATATTTTTTGATAGTCAGATAAAATGCATTAACTCATTCACCCCTGAAATTTCGTAATGAACTATTCCAAACTTTCAAGTTGAGTTCCGTGTAAATAAATCTACGACGGTTACATTAGTGGTATTATATTTGTAACAAATAAATCTCACAAACTGATTGAAGGAAAAACATGAAAAATTATAAGTGAAAGGGAAGATGAGATATGCCCCGAAAAATGTGACATCGTGAACAAAGGGCCTTAACTCTGTAATCAGTGGCGCACAGGACCAAAGTTCAATATGCAACATTTCAATATCTGAATACTTCTTCATAGAAAATTGGCAGTTGTAGGAAAAGGGTTATTACGCAACATATCCCCCCCCCACCCCCAAAAAAAAGGGGCAATAACTCTGTTTACTGCGAGTCATGATACCCAATTTCTGTGTGCAACAATCCACTACCGTGAAAGATACTTGCATGCAAAATTTGGCAATCATAGATGACTAGAGTATATATATGATGCGTGCCACAGACAAAATTACATGTGGTGAATGAAGGACCATAACTCTAAATAAAGTATGTGACAATCTGCCATCCCTTGTCTGCTGAACACCATAAACTTATGCATTACATAGGAGATAAAACATTTCTATACATAATATAGTTATTTATTCAGCGTAACAGAAACTGATAGATGAATTCATTTGTTACGCCCGAGTGATCACGACAGAATTTGGAATAAAACACCAAAATTGCCAGACACATTCGGACATCCATGTAACTCCCGCATTGCATATAACCCTAATCGACCTAGACCATCAAAACGAAGATAATTTTGTGTAATGCAGACTTATCCTAGTGACTTGATATCATAGAAAGTTACATGTACAGTCATCATTCCAAACAAAAGTGACACCAATACATTCATAGAATGAAATATTCCTAATATCATTTTTTTTTTTTAAATATTTCTAGTCATTTATATATATTATATATCAATCTGAAATCTAGTTATTTAGGAAGATTTCAGCATTGTCTACTCTCAACGTGTAAAAATGTACTTCAATAACGTTTATTGAGAGAAATACGGCTGAGGACTCATGAGAGAGACCAGACTAATTGCACGAACAAATGGCGCGCTGATAAAACCCTGAAGGAGATCCGTATGTAAATAACACCCTTATGAATATTCAACATATCACTCTGCCTGTAAACAGTTTTCTCAAAATATACCTCCGTCTCCATACATGTATCGCTATGGGTCTCTGTTTTATGTGAAATAATATTAATCGTATATAAGATTAGGTTGACTTGTGATTTCCCTTTATTCCCGTGGTTGTTTAGTCAGGTAAGTGATGGAAACCAGAGGATGGTTCATTAATTTTTCAGATATAGAAGAAAGCTGGAAGATGAGGAGGTTGTGATGACATACGAAGGGACATGAAGACGGCTACGATGATGTAGATGTCTGACTAAGTACGCACGACCTTTATGGTGTAGACAAGGGGATTACTGAAGAGCTCTATCAAGGGGAGGTAATACAGACAAGTCTTCCATTGATGTTTAAATTAAGCAAGACACAGCAAAGTTTCATTCCTAAGGGACTCTGGCCTGTTTCTTAGGAGAATTCAGAAACAAAGAAAATCCCCAATATTGAGAATCTCATCTAGAATTTCCGGGAGACTTTGGAGCCAATACTTCAGTCTCCTCTTCATGTTCAGCATTGATCCTATTATTTAGGGGACCTTTCAGCAGAACTTGACAGCAATAGTTGAAGCTTCCTCGCTACTTCTTATTTAATCATCACAATTTTGAAGTGAGAAATACTTCCTGGATTATTCAAATATTTGAATCAAGAATAATGTAAAACTGTTCCATTATAGACATATTAATAGAAATTAATAAAAATATTCAATAAATACAAAACCGTTTTGCAACCTATAATAGAAAAGACAGATGCAATTGGCACTTTAACCCTTTCACCCCTATGTAACTTTAGTAGACTCTACCTTGCATTGTTATGGAGGGGTCCATTATGGTCTACAGTGGTGAAAGGGTTAATGTCCTTTATCGAAATCCAGAACAAAGATATTCATTAAACTTCATAAAAGTTGTCCAGAAAGAGAAATTTCTAGATTTCCAGACACTTTACACCTGCAACAATGAGGCTTCTATATTAAATGTTTCAAATTTGTAATTTATTGTACTGCATTTTACTGAATATGGCTTCAGATCAAAATTTGAAATTAGAAATAATAGATTCCATTTGTCAAACTCTGGACTTTACTGCAATGATTGTACACTTAACCAATGTTACTAGTACATTGTAAATTCTTACTTTCCACATCTAAAATGAATACCTTCCTAAGGGAAGTAACTCTGAACTAGGAAAAAAATCCTCTATGCTGTTTTAATTTCTAAGAATATCCAAAGGCAACGGGGGTTAATCAGCTGTGAGGTTGAAATTATCTTTATGATAAAGTTTTTGCACTTACACTTTTTACCAACAAGTAAGACTTTTAATTCTAAAATTAGAGTTTTTCTCCGAGTTTGAGGCTTAACATGAAATCAGTCCCCAGAACAAACAAAGATTTATCCATACCGAACACAATTGACACAATTGATTCCCCGCCCCCCCCCACTTGTCGGACACTTGCAATTCCTGTAAAAAAAGTACACTAGAAATGATTTCCCAGATATTATGTCCAGGAAGCAATGTTTTTTAGACTGTTGTATGAAGATTAACTATGTTCGTCCAAATCATGATAGAGTTGAATTGTACTACAGAACAAAGGCCCAATGTACCATACAGAAAGTCTCGTGGATATTCCCCCCCAGAACCACCATTAGCATATCCTGTTGTGTATAATAAAGGTTCATAACGAGCTCCCCCAGACACTTTATGTTGGTATAGGTATTCATGTGGTAAATCAAAATCTAATCAAAGTCTGGCTCTACGTGAAAGCGAGGCTACAAAAACCATCAGTGTCTGTATTCCGTCCTTCCGTCGTCCTGTTCATCATATCACTTTATATGAAATGTCATGTCAGCATTTTGTTTTGACTGATAGGCCAAAACAATCATTTGTCTGTTTTACATCTATGGAAATAATATCCCTAATTTAACTCAATGATATCAGTATCAGGAAAAGTGGACGATGCACCTGGGCGTCAGATTTTTGTGACAAAACTATAAGTGTCGGATGCTTTTTTCATGCCAGGATTGGATGAAAACTTTGTGAGCAGTTAGTTTGTGTATTCAAAACAATTAGAGGGATTTTTTTTATCTTTTCACTATAACTGTCCTTGACATTATAATCTTCAAAGATTATTTTTTCCATTTATTAGTTTGTCTTACAGCTACTGTACCAGTTGTGCTTATTAACTCGTTCACCCCTGAAATTTTATAATGAATTATTTCAACCTTTGTATTGGAAGAGTTCAAATGTGTCCTCAGGGGTGAACGAGTTAAACCAGACAAAAGTTGCTCCATTATGTCTGCTATAATATGCACAATTGATGTTTTGTTGTTCTTTGTTTAGTTATGATTTAAAGATGTTTACCAAGGTGTTTTTTTAACTCTGTCACCCCTGAAATTTTATAATGGACTATTCTAACCTTATAATTGGAAGAGTGCAAATGTGACTTCAGGGGTGAATGAGTTAAAGAGGTAACTTCCTGCTAGACTACTAGGGCTTTTTGTAGCTCCCCTCCAGTTCAGTTGAATATTTCTTCATAACCTGCTTTAATCTGGTTCTGATTATGCATCAACTTTTCTTATGAAGTAAGATATCCAATTTTGCACTGATTTACATGAAACAAATGTTTCAAAATTTAAGGATCCCCATCTTTTAATCTTTGAGGACTTGCATGGTATTAAAAACATCAAAAACACATACTTTACAAGGCCTTAGATACGTTTTTTGATGAAATGCTGTGACAGATGTACAACCCAGGGACTAGACAGGAGTAGAGTAAGTCAATAACGGCAATTTTTTTAATTTCCTTAGGTATACTGTTTCTATCCAGAGACACAAACAACTCTACAACCATTAAGGTTAATAGGGCTAAGTTTGAAGTTGAAAGTTTGGTCAGTTTATCTTACGCCTTCCCTTCGTCATGTTTGTATGTCTGCCACCTACCCTTCATAATGTTGTACATCTCAAGCCTACCCTTCATCATGTTATCGTCTAAAGCCTACACTTCATCATGTTATACATCTAAAGCCTACCCTTCATCATGTTATCTTCTAAAGCCTACCCTTCATCATGTTATCATCTAAAGCCTACCCTTCATCATGTTATCTTCTAAAGCCTTCCCCTCCATCATGTTATCGTCTAAAGCCTTCCCTTTATAATGTTGTACGTCCAACGCCTACCCTTCATAATGTTATGCATCCAAGTTACCAACCAAACNTATCGTCTAAAGCCTACCCTTCATCATGTTATCGTCTAAAGCCTACGCTTCATCATGTTATCCTCTTAAGCCTACCCTTCATCATGTTGTACGTCCAACGCCTACCCTTCATAATGTTATGCATCTAAAGCCTACCCTTCATCATGTTATAGGTATAACGCCTACCCTTCATCATGTTATCGTCTAAAGCCTACCCTTCATCATGTTATTGTCTAAAGCCTACCCTTCATAATGTTATCGTCTAAAGCCTACCCTTCATCATGGTATACATCTAAAGCCTACCCTTCAGCATGTTATCGTCTAACCCCTACCCTTCAGCATGTTATCGTCTAAAGCCTACCCTTCATCATGGTATACATCTAAAGCCTACCCTTCAGCATGTTATCGTCTAACCCCTACCCTTCAGCATGTTATCGTCTAAAGCCTACCCTTCATCATGGTATACATCTAAAGCCTACCCTTCATCATGTTATTGTCTAAAGCCTACCCTTCATCATGTTATCGTCTAAAGCCTACCCTTCATCATGTTATCGTCTAAAGCCTACCCTTCATCATGGTATACATCTAAAGCCTACCCTTCAGCATGTTATCGTCTAACACCTACCCTTCAGCATGTTATCGTCTAAAGCCTACGCTTCATCATGGTATACATCTAACACCTACCCTTCATCATGGTATACATCTAAAGCCTACCCTTCAGCATGTTATCGTCTAAAGCCTACCCTTCATCATGTCATACATCTAAAGCCTACCCTTCATCATGGAATACATCTAAACCCTGCCCTTCATCATGTTATCGTCTAAAGCCTTCCCTTCATCATGGTATACATCTAAAGCCTCCCCTTCATCATGGTATACATCTAAAGCCTGCCCTTCAGCATGTTATCGTCTAACACCTACCCTTCAGCATGTTATCGTCTAAAGCCTACCCTTCATCATGTTATCGTCTAAAGCATACCCTTCATCATGTTATCGTCTAAAGCCTGCCCTTCATCATGGTATACATCTAAAGCCTACCCTTCATCATGTTATACATCTAAAGCCTACCCTTCATCATGGTATACATCTAAACCCTGCCCTTCATCATGTTATCGTCTAAAGCCTACCCTTCATCATGGTATACATCTAAAGCCTACCCTTCATCATGGTATACATCTAAAGCCTACCCTTCATCATGGTATACATCTAAAGCCTACCCTTCAGCATGTTATCGTCTAAAGCCTACCCTTCATCATGTTATACATCTAAAGCCTTCCCTTCATCATGTTATCGTCTAAAGCCTACCCTTCATCATGTTATCGTCTAACACCTACCCTTCATCATGTTATACATCTAAAGCCTACCCTTCATCATGTTATCGTCTAAAGCCTACCCTTCATCATGTTATACATCTAACACCTACCCTTCATAATGTTGTACGTCCAACACCTACCCTTCATAATGTTATGCATCCAAGTTACCAACCTTAAGACTAACACCTATCCGACTTCTTTATCAAGCAGTCCCTCCTACCCTTACAATCAGTAAATTATGAAAATAATTTACAGACACAGACAATCCAAACATTCATGAAAAGTTATGCTTCGATCCCCTTTCTGATGTGAAAAATAAATTGAACAGGTTGGTTGGAATATTATTTAATTTGATACAATCTTTTTTTTCCGAATCCCCCCCCCCCCCCCCCCCCCCCCCATTTGCACTGTTGAGAAAATATATTCTCAAGTAAATTTTAAGCTATTCATATTTTTTTTCTAAAAAATATTATTTAAGCTTCCGAGTTTGGATCTAAAATGGAAACATTTTTTTTGCATCAGATTCTATTTCAGACATCCAATATTTTGTTTGTCTAGGACACCTACCCCACACCAATCATCCCCGACGTGTAGCCGACTAGTTTTCCCGAGCATTCCCTTTCTCCTGACCCTTAATTTTGTACACATCTTTCCCCCAAAAAATTCAAAAGCAGTCAAATGTGACCTTTGACCCTTTAACCTTAATTAATGACCACCAACATTTAGTCGGGTATAGAACCCAATGCAAAAATATTATGATGGAATATTGACAATTAATGTGTTGGGAAGTTCACGAGATATCTTGTACACAAGATTTTGTACTACTGACATGAAGCTGCACTGACAAAGTGACTATAGTTTAACACCTCCCACCCCCCTAAGTTCGGGGTAAGAACATTTTCTGCTTGTTTAAAAGAAACACTGTTGAAAGTTAACAAGACTTGTTGCGCTATAATCCATCTTGCCACAACATGCAGACACTATATACATTATTTTCCGATATTTGAATAATTCATTACGATTGCGGTTTATGTATTATAGGATATTCATGTCGTCTGGAGCGGCGGCCACAGCCATGCTTCATTGATAACGTGACTTGTATTTCTTATTTTCAAAAACCAGCAATATCTGCATGCCATTAATTAAAGAATAGCCATCTTCTCTAGATTTCCTTTTCTGATTGATTAGAAATAGGAATGTTCTACAATGATCTTTTGGTTTCTTCTTTGGTCCATGTTTAGAGGAAATAACAAGGAAAGCTGAGGATATTCAGGAATAGGACAGATAGAATTGGAAAACAAATTAAGGAATGAAAATGTTAAAGAAAATGTCTTTACCTTGAAATTCTAGTCTGATCCTTTTGTTGGTAGTAGCCTTGGTAACAATCCACTCGGAGCACTGTAAAGAAACAGAGGAAAAGTTAGAACAAACAGTGTAGAAATCCAATCTTTATTTTAAGTTAAAAATTTCAATCTGCCTTTTCAGAGCAATAACATAACAGTTGGCACCAGAAAATTTCAAGAGCTCATAATCAAATAAATATTTTTTCAATTTCTTCCATTTCATTTTTGTACAATAGACTGCTTCTTTATACATAATACCAACATTTACAAAAAACGACACAATATCACCAGGCTCTTTTCTCCTCCGCTGGCACGAAGGGTACCTGCCTTTTTAAAAAGTCACTTAGAGCCCTGTGATCCAAACGTTTTGTTTAGTAATTTTTCATTTAATAGGAAATCTGTGTTTTTTACAATAATATTAAGATAATGACTTCAGGCGATATAGACTAGGTTCCGATGCTTGAAAACTTAACACCTTNTGAAAACTTAACACCTTGTATCACATGATCACAAAGCGCCTCGTGTCACATGATCACAAAGCGCGTACAATCTCCTCATCTGTTCCAAAGAAACTGTTTTAACTAGATCAACCCTAAGAAAGCTTAAGACTCTTCAATGTGATCAACTGACAGGTCAGCCACAAATTGGCGAATTTTCCAATTCAATTCTGGAGACATTTTTCAATATCTTAACACGAAAAAAAACTAGAGGTGATTACCATTTAGAAATTTTATTTGGATGGTGAAATGATTACTTTGAATCTAGAGACACACATTTCATTTTTATTGTGTAGTTTTTGTACTTTTGTAGATTAATTCTTTTTGTTTCAGACTAAGCAACGGACCCATGAGATGTATGGATATTATTGCATTGCTCTGTCGGACGGATCGCATGCAGGCAGGACCAGAGACAAACTTAACCAACCTCCCCTATTGTTTAAACTTGGCCAAACGTCACCAACCTCCCCTATTGTTTAAACTTGCCCAAACGTCCATCTTCTTTTACTTCATTTTCATATTAAGTAGAAATTGAATTTACAACTCTGTGAAAAAAACTCTGATATCTCTTTACGCGGCACTTGGGAAAATTTGTAGATATAATTAAACCAAGTCAGACTACCGGTTGATTAAATAGCCACCAAATGTTGTCTTATAATCATATTTCTGGAAAAGCTCAATACTTTTTTTATTATGCAATTGACCATATCAATAATTGTATTGCACGTTAATGAAGTTATCGTATACGCGCTATATTTTTTTGTGTGTAAATCACGCACGGATAGATTTGCCCTGCCATGCAATAAAAGGCACATTTCCCTTTAATCTTTCTATTCCGTCTGTTAGCCACACACATCCATGCGGACTACAGACGGTGATAAAAATTTACTGCGATACTTGTTTTCACTACGACCAGTTCGGGTCCTGCATCAAGATTGTCTCCCCCTGATAAATATCTTTATATACCCAAAAAGAACAAGGAGCCTGATAAAACAGGCCATATAAGCACTCCCAGGAGATCCAGGCGCTAGTATAAATGTCTTTTCGTATATTGGGCCGGACTCTCCAATGCGGTCGTCGAACCTGCTCAGTCCATTCCTACAGGATGTCTGGGAGCAGTGAAAATACATGAATCAAGTCCCAGACTCTATCGGTTACGTGTCAAATATGGCTAGTTCTTCAATTTTTCATTGAGAGATTGTTTTTTCTCCTCCTTCCAAACCCAAACACTAATACATCTGTTCTTTCAATTCTTCATTGAGAAATAGTTTTTTTCCCAGTAGCTCATGTTTATGTCCAGAACAGGCCATTTAATCAATTTTTTATTGAAAGATTGTTTTTTTTAACTGAACTCAGAAACCTTATATGTCTACATTGTACAAAGTCAACGAAGGGCTACATTTTGTTTTCCTCAATATCTTTGATATTCTTTTGTCTCATTCCTTTTTTTCTTCTTTCTTTTTCCCCCATTCTTGTCCTATAAGCTCTTCCAAAATTATACATATTTTTTAATGATTCAAAAAGCAAATCGTTACTGATTTAATTCAATCCATTGTTGCACTTTTAAGAAATATATGGGAAATTGGAGTTGGGACTAGAGATTTCTGTAACCCGATATTTCAGTGGACAAAATTAATTCTTTAGTGGACTGAACATCAGGACTTCAGTGAGCTTTAGTCGAGACATCAGGATAATTGTGTTTCAATATTGTGGATAAAAGTAATATGTCCACTCCAGCATGTGTGTTATTTAGGTCGAAACTCTACAATATATACAAGACCCTAATTGGTCGGTAGCTTTCTTCGTGGTCCGAGTCAAGGGGACCAATTAAGCGATTTAGTCTCCAAACTCAGCTGGAGTGTGTGTGGAGAAAAAAAGCATTTGATGGCCGTAGATGAATGTCACTTTATTTTCCGTGAGACTTGGCCTAATCCATTCTCAATCAATCAGAAAACGAACCTAATCACACAGAAGCACTTTTTTCATGCCACAGATAGACTAGCCTTCTAATCCCTAGTCGACCCGCCAGACCTGCCTTGTTGAGGTATATATACACTGGTATATACATATATGATCCATCTCTGTCATAATAATTTGTCGTATCAGATACGAGAGCCTGGCAGGCTATTTCAGGCATCGACAGATAGCAATTTTAACGGATTTCACTGCGTGTGCAATCTAGAATGTCTCATTCAGAAAAATACATAAAAATGTCAACATTGATTATAATTCCACATCAACTATCAGCAAAAACCATGTTGCTCCATGGAAAGGATAATAAAATATTCAGGATCATGTCAGTATTTTTCAGGTAAAAACTGCCATAAAGTTGATATATAGCATTACCATCATCATTATTATGAAATATCTGTCTAAGCTATTACCTACTAAAATATTTCATATTAATCTCATATTACATGCATTATATTGAATTATAGTTGTGTTGTATTGGTCCAGAATTAGACAAATGTAGTGATGGTTTTTTTCTTTCTTTTTTCTTCAAATAATCAAATTTCAAACAACTATATAATACTCCCTGAAGAGCAAATGCTGTTCCAACAACCAGTTTAACGTTAACATATTCATTAAGATATTGCAACAATTAGTTTGAGATTAAACCGCCTTCCAGTCCTACTACCATGAGATGAAGCCTGAAGATCACGGACAAGCAGTCATAGCTTCGTGTTTTGAGGCCACTATGATGTCACATTTATGTCACACCAAGGTCAAGGTAATTTAATACATGACTGATTTGTTCCAGTTCACTGGACATTTGATCTCGACTCTGTCAAGCAATGACATTTCCAATCTAGTTATACTCCCTCTGGTCCTTTATTTATGTACCAGTTCCTCAGAACCTGTCCGTGGAGTCTTGGAATTGAAGAATAAGACTCGTTTCTTTTAGATTTCATGAGTACAATTAGGTAAAATAATTGGATGTAGGAGTCTGGATCGCTGAAGTTATTCCAATCAGACTCATCAGCTTCCTGTAATGCTGTTTGACGACCTCATCATAATTAGTATGTTCGTGTCAAACTACCATTATTTTCCACTATCAAACATTCGCCAGACTTTGATTTCCAGGCTATCGTCTTTGTAACTGATGCAAACACAGAGATGATGTAGACTTTCAGCCTATAGTTTTATTACCATGACAACTACATAAATAACATCAAACAAATATATGACCATGACCAGCTACAAACCAAATTCCAATAACAAGCACTAAAAGCACGGAGGGTCTTTCTAGTCGCAAAGTTTTGAACAAAGTGTGTCATCAAACAAATGTGACCTAGATTTTACCCTCTGACTTTTAGTATTGCACAAAAGAGAGAAAGTAATTGGTAAACGTTTCATTAGTGTTCAGTCTATTGTGCAGTATTATAATAGGATAATGTCCCAGACAGTGTCATGTGATGTCTGGTTTCACGGTTGAGGGACAAACAAGGGCAAGAACTCTTGTATATACAATGCTGTCTACTTCCTGCCAGATCATATTAAAAAAAAAAAATATTAATAATTTCTGTTCCTTTCGTTGTACAAAAATAACATAACATGATTCTTTTAATCATCCAAATCATAAAATCATTGAACAGAACCTTGTGACAAAATGTTCCGTTATGCCATTCAGCAAATTTTCCTTGACCAGACAATAACAAACTGACAGATCCAAAACATGAAATCTTGTAATAAGAATTAAGAGTATTTGTTTGTGTTTTATGCCCTATTAACAGCTTTGGTCATTTAATGAACTGCCTGGTTTTGGTGGACGAAAGCCGGAGTACCCGGAGAAAAACAATTGACCTGCGACCAGTATCCGAGGACTGCCCCATGTAGGCCACAGTACAATCCTCTATATTCATAAATGTCAAAAAAACATAGCCTTTTCATTTCTATTAAAAACATTTCATATGTCAGAATTTGTTCTACTACAAATTTCAAAAGGACTAAACTGTTTAAGTTTACCTTTCATGAATTCATTGTTCACTGCCAAAGATTATTGAGATTCTGAACATGATCCACAAAAGAACCGATCATTCGTTTTCTTATCTTAATAGTTTCACATTACCGGTGCCGAAGTGATAAAGCTATATAAACCCTCAAATTGTCATTCTGTCTTGGAAATTAATGATCAAAATCCTATCAAGTTGTCACGGAAACCCTGATTCAGTCGTAACAAGTCGGCAAACCGAAGGGATAAGGAACTATATCTATAGTATACTGTGCTGATGGCCACAGTATAATCCCTTGTCGGACTCCAGCCAGAATGGAATATATTGTCCTGTACTGATCCTTTGTGAGATCGTGTGAGCGTTTAGACCATCGTACAGCAATGGACAGTAAGACTTTGGCTCCTGATCAAGGGATTATACCTACGCAGGACTCGACAATGTTGTAGTCGACAATGTCGTAGAAAGACTGGGCGTGCTTAGCCATAGGATGTGGCCATAAATTTCAATGCCTGTTACCCTGGTGATAGAAATCTGATCTGGTGTAGATTTCAACCGAGAGAAATGTTGTCAGATTCCAATTGAGATAATGTTTAGTGAAAACTACAAGTTTTATGAATTGTTTTGAAACACTAGAAGAATTAAGCCTGTGCCAATATACTTAAGCCAAGTGTAAATGTACTTATGTCAAGCTTTCAGTTTAACAAGAGCTGAAGGGGGGGGAAAAAGGTGACCGCTTATGAATATAACACCTTCCCTGACCATTGTCAATTCACCTTATATGAAATAACCTACTCTGAAGCCAACACGTTTAACTACATAATTCACCATATTTTTAGAAAACTCTGTTCTTGTATAAAAATGAACTCAAAATGATATCTATGGTTTTTGGGTGGCCGGGCGTTGCAGTGGATAGCGCACTTGCCTTTCACCAAGGCGGCCTGGGTTTGATTCCCCGATCGGACATGAAAAGGTATGGGGCCACCTGCCCAACCACGTGGGTTTTCTCTGGGTACTCCGGTTTCCTCACACACAAAGACCCCTCCGCGCATGCTAATACAAGGCCAACAAGAGTGATTGATATAAGTTAACATAACTCGTTTCATAATTGTTGTAAAAATAAATTAAGTATATATATTTTTATATATCTATAGTTTCATTTTAGAAACTACTGCAGCCTTTTTCTGCCAGAAGGACACACCACCTATTACCTGTATTGTAATTGATGTTAATAGTGGAGCATACTTAAAAGGTGTCAAAGAACATCCATAAAATTTGTCGTTGTTCGTAGTTCAGCGAAGGACACAAGTAGACCCTGGATAGTAACAGGGATGGTATGGCCGATATACTTAAACCCTGTCCATAAAGTTGGTTGTTCAAACGATATACTGTAGACTCATATATTTTCGTGGGGTTAAAATTTCGTGGTTTTCATATACTAGCCTGTTTCCAGGCCATTCTATTTTGCTGATTTCTGATTTCCCCCTATCTATATCATACCAAATATGTTTTGGTGGGGATTTAATTTCGAGGATTTTTGTTTTCCACAAAATAAACGAAATTTTATGTCCCACAAAATTGATGATTTTACAGTACTTAAAGAATCCCTGTCCATAAAGTTTGTTGTTCAAACATAAAATACCGTTAAACCAGTTATTGTAAGAAATAGTCTCGTTTGTACCCTACCACAGACCAGTGGCAGGTGTCGCCCTGGATGGTTCACAGTTAGAGCTATAAATTAACAGTGTAAATTGATTGGTCAACAAACTTGTTTAGTGGCCCAGCCGAGGCTCACTGTGGGGAATATCAGCCGAGGCTCACTGTGGGGAATATCAGCCGAGGCTCACTGTGGGGAATATCAGCCGAGGTTCACTGTGGGGAATATCAGCCTCACCGAACCACAAAACACTACAGGGGACACAGAGTATAACTCCATCCCAAAACCAATAGAAATTGACACCTAATGATTTATTAACTCATTCTACCCTGTAGACACATTTGCTGTCTTCTTGTTCAAAGGTTGGAATAGTACATTATGAAACTTCAGGGGTGAATGAGTTAAACAAACATGTCATTTGGACCTTGACGGCACCATCACATGAGCAGAACATTCATCTCCAACTGATGGGAACCTACAGGACTGTTAACTGTAATGATTAACTCAATCACCTCTGACATTTCATAATGAACTATTCCACCTTTGTATTGGAAGAGTTTAAATGTGTCTTCAGGATTGAATGAGTTAAAGCAAATGCTTTCACATGATGTCAGACCCAAGAGAACTGTATGGGAAAACATGACACACAAACAAATACTACAGTTCATAAAACAAAACTCTTTTCTCAATAAAATAAATTATGTGCTCCGATTTCATTTGGGTAATAATAATGTTTCTGAATTCCTTCCTTCTTCTTGCACTGTCTAACCCAGTAGACGTCTTGGCTGACCAAGTCTAACCGTTAATGGTCTTTATCAAATCGAAAATATTTTGAAAAAAGAAATACAGTCTATCGCATCAAAACTGGATTCTGAATACTACAGAGTGTTATGGCACCTTGCAGACTAGTCTAGTGCTATGATGGTTTCAATGTACTTTACTCCGTCATTTTTCTTTGAGGAAATGTCATCTTTCCCAACAAAAGAGGCGTAATGGAATCAGTTGTCTTATCCTTATGTCTCAAAGATCGTGCTTGGTCAGAATTGTCTCTGAGTTGATTTGATAAAAAAAAGTTAAAGGTCCATAACAAAGAGACATAATAAAATAAGTTGCCTTATTGCATTAGGTGCTATTGCTAGTGGTGACCATTGGGTGGACAGACAGACAGACAGACAGACGAAGGGGAGTCGGGATACATGCGTAACTCCCCATTCCCGCTCACACCACAGCGTTAAAAAATCCGCTAATGAGACCCCTGAATCATACCTCATGTGTTGATAATAGCTGTCAACAGATACTTGGACACAAATGAATTTTTTCGTCGCCAGAAAATGACTTGACAAGTACAAGATTGTCCCAGGGGAGGGGGTGGCTTGACAGTCCAATGTCCTGGGCAAGCGTCCCTCAGGAACTTCAACGTTCCTTACACCGGCCAGAATCCATATTCTCGTGACATTCCGTACCAATTTTGTATTTGGATAGACGGCCATTTGCGCCAGCGTCTTGCCGACCCCAGACACCAAACGACCAGTTGGTATTGGAAGTGTGGACGATACTTTGGACCAATTAGCTAGTCGGTGTTGGCTTAGCCCCACACTTGCCAATAAAGGCCAAGATCTTGTCACCGGCTGATGATGAAACACAATATTTATGTTTGTAGCACTACACACTCAGGCTGTAGTTAAAGTCGCCACCTCAAAGAAGACTACCAGACAGTACTACTACTTTAGCAATTTGTGCCAAAAAATTTGAAAGGCTTAAACTTATTGGGTCTGGCATAAGGCATAGTTATCTATTATGTCATAGCTACTAGTGCTGCCATTCTAAAAAGTATAGTTATGGTGCTCCGTATAAAGTTAGGCCGTTGTCAATATATTTCTTTTATATATGTCGCCAAGAGGAAAGGTGGAAATGCTCACAGAAAGCTGATACTGAAATCACCTACAGCTGATACTGAAATCACCTACAGCTGATACTGAAATCACCTACAGCCGATACTGAAATCACCTACAGCTGAAAATAACCTCACTGACAAAAGATCGTGATGCGTTAAATTTCAAGACACATCCCCAAGCTATACTTGGGGGACATCGACAGGAAATCTTAAAACAAGTATCACTTTTATTCATGGCAATAAAACTTTAATAAAACACAGCAATTATGATGAAAGTGATGTACTACTTGTCTTCAATACAGGTACTAACTATAACTGTTACCCTAGACAGTATGTTACTACAGTCAGTCTCTTACTGTGGACAATAAAAAACTCTAATGCTATGGATACTGTCTGCTACTATTGGCACTTAAAACCTATTGCTATGGATACTGTCTGCTACTATTGGCACTTAAAACCTATTGCTATGGATACTGTTTGCTACTATGGGCACTAAAAACCTAATGCTATGGATACTGTCTGCTACTATGGGCACTAAAAACCTAATGCTATGGATACTGTCTGCTACTATGGGCACTAAAAACCTAATGCTATGGATACTGTCTGCTACTATGGGCACTAAAAACCTAATGCTATGGATACTGTCTGCTACTATGGGCACTAAAAACCTAATGCTATGGATACTGTCTGCTACTATGGGCACTAAAAACCTAATGCTATGGATACTGTCTGCTACTATTGGCACTAAAAACCTAATGCTATGGATACTGTCTGCTACTATGGGCACTAAAAACCTATTGCTATGGATACTGTCTGTTACTATGGGCACTAAAAACATATTGCTATGGATACTGTCTGTTACTTAATATATGGACACTCAAGAACTATGTTGCTAAGGATACAGTCTGTGAGTAGTCAATCTGTTACTATGGACACTGGCTCAGTCGCTAAGGAAAGTCACAAAGGACACTGTTACTACGGATACTTGCTCAGTCACTAAGGAAAGTCACAAAGGACACTGTTACTACGGATACTGGCTCAGTCACTAAGGAAAGTCACAAAGGGCACTGTTACTACGGATACTGGCTCAGTCACTAAGTAAAGTCACAAAGGACACTGTTACTATGGATACTGACTCAGTCACTAAGGAAAGTCACAAAGGGCACTGTTACTACAGATACTGACTCAGTCACTAAGGAAAGTCACAAAGGACACTGTTACTATGGACACTGACTCAGTCACTAAGGAAAGTCACAAAGGACACTGTTACTATGGATACTGGCTCAGTCACTAAGGAAAGTCACAAAGGACACTGTTACTATGGATACTGGCTCAGTCACTAAGGAAAGTCACAAAGGACATTGTTACTATGGATACTGACCCAGTCACTAAGGAAAGTCACCAAGGACACTGTTACTATGGATACTGACTCTAAAGCTATGTTACTATTTCTATCTAAATAAGGAATAAGTAAGCAGAATAAACCATATGTTGATCCTAAGATTTGCACGTTGATTAAACTGTCAGTTTGCTGTGTGTAGGACCCTTTACCACAGCGTTGTTCTGACAGAGAACTTGTATTGCCCGTGAGAGATTGGCTAAGATTGTTATGACAGCCATTGATATCTAGCATCTCATAATGGTTGCCGTTCTGATGAATGCCACTGAGCGCGCCCATCCTGTGTAACAAGATTCCCTGTCCAATCAGATGCAACCTTCACAAGTTGTGGCCAACATTACGGCAACAATTACACAAAGATCATTTTTATCTTTCCATCTAGACAAACAAGAATTACTGTAGTTTGGTATTTTGGCAATCGTCTGGCTCAGAATTAAATTATGAGATATTTCAGCTAAATTATGGGATGTTTCAGCTAAATTATGGGATATTTCACACAATGACGCGATACTGTGTCTGTCAATGTGTCAACATACAACGAAAGAAATCTAATTAGTCGTAGTAAGCGCTAGCTAGCGCTGCTTCCTTCCCAACATCTGCTACACTTTACTCTACACTTTGCTGGCCGATAGGCTTAATGGAATAACCGATGGGAATAAAAACTGAATAGTGCCTAGCGATAACGTGCTTCATCTCTCTTAGGTAATGTCAGGGTACGAGAAAATATTCATAAATTCTGGCGATTATTTGGCCAATCCTGAAGGTCAAAGCCCTCAGCACATCTTTAACAAATTTGGTCAACGATAGGCTAACACAGTTACATCATCCCGAGAACCCTAATAAAACAGTCACAATGTAAGTGATGAAGGTGTAAAGGTGTTTCGAATATCTGCAAATCCAAGACATATATCTCATTTCGAACACTTAAGAAATTGGAAAATACCATTTATGAATACCAAGGTTGAAGTTCATGAAAAGATGACACAAAAATCCATGGAGGTAGTTCTAAGTCATTAGATAATGAATCTAAATGTTTTGAAGGGAGATAACTCTGATGTGAGACACGTACAGGTGTAAAGTGTAATAATTTTTATCATAATGAAGCTCTGATTATCGCTAATCAATCTTATATTAATACATTTTTCTGCAATTTTTCCTCCTTCCCCTCCCTCCCCCGAGATAAAATTTGCCAATATTGAAATATATAGATATTGAAATTGCTACTTAACACAAATACTGAAGCATAGGGATTTATCTAGCATTTTAATTGACTACATTTTTAGTAAAATGGAAAATAGATATTTGAGCATGTCTTTTGCATTAAATATCAAATGAAATAATTTGACAAATTGTAACTCAACAATAAGTCGTTTATGTTGATAAATATGCATTTATTGTTTTTCCTTTCCTTTTGTTTTTTTGGTGTTTTTTTTTTTTTTTTTTTATCAATTTTCGACTCAAATTAAGTCACTATAGACAATTTTTCTTCCATTTCTTATTCAACCTCACAATGACATTTTGCGAGCTAGAAACACAACTCACTTTAACAGCGAGTAGTCCTTCCCTATATCCTAGCTATCAGAAATTGATCTCTATCGACACAAAGCTCATCATGGCCGACAGCACACTTCCTGTTAGTGTTGGTCCGGCACTTGAGTCGTTATTGGCCGCGGTAAGTCTAGTTCATTAGGAGTAAGCTCAAAACAACAGTGATCTTAGTCCCGTTAACCCTTTCACCCCTATGTAACTTTAGTAGGCTCTACCATGCATTGATATGGATGAGTCCATTAAGGTCTTCATTGGTGAAAGGGTTAACTCTGATACAAAGATTTTACAATCACTTACTACTCATTACCATTTACAGAAAATACTCAACATTTTCACCAAAACAATACAAAATGGTACAATTCTTTGTTTTAATGAAACACTGACAGACAATTAAAACAGTTTTCATTCAGAAGATGCATTCAGATCAACAGGATGGAAATACAACACAGATTCCATTGTATGTACTAGTATACCGGATGGTTGTACAATAAGGGTTCAGTTGTACTGGCTGACTAGGTGGTCATACAAAAATAGTCTCATAAGAGAGGTTCTGTTCTAATGGTTAACAGGAATGGTCTCACAGGGGAGGTTCTGTTCTAGTGGTTAACAGGAACAGAACCTCCCCTGTGAGACCATTCCTGTTAACAATTAGAACAGAACCTCTCTTATGAGAGGTTCTGTTCTAATGGCTAACAGGAATGGTCTCACGAGAGAGGTTCTGTTCTATTGGTTAACAGGAATGGTCTCACAAGAGATGTTCTGTTCTAATGGTTACCAGGAATGGTCTCACAAGAGATGTTCTGTTCTAATGGTTACCAGGAATGGTCTCACAAGAGAGGTTCTGTTATAATGGTTAACAGGAATGGTCTCACAAGACATTTATCACTGCACTGACAAAAAGGACTGTCCTTCTATGTGGACAGGAAAAGGGTAGTCCTATATTATGAGTGGTTATTTTGTGTTGGTAGATTGGATGGTTCCATAAGTATTGGAAGATTTTTTTGTACTGGAAAAAGGTTTGCATGTAGGTTTTATCAAGACTCTGTAGATTGTAACAACTCTACGCTGACAGTAACACAGCTGAGAGCCCCTCTAACTAGTCCGTTTTGACAGACACTTGCTATCATGGTCAATCAGCAGTCACTCAGCAGGAGGGATCTAGATCGATTCCACAACACTAACCTCAGTGTCAGGTAAAGTATGGTCAAAAATTCCACAACACTAACCTCAGTGTCAGGTAAGTGTGGTCAACAATCAATCTTAAACTTTCCTTCATAAAGATATAAATATGCCATCTAAACTGTACAGTATTTAATTCATGCTGTAGTTAATCCTCTTAAAAAATATTGAAATAATTACCAGATTTCTCAATGTAATTATTATGTATACCATTTGATTTGTACCAGAGTGATCTCCCTTGAAATATGGTAATCAACATTATGAAGAATTACTCGTTTGATCTTTTTATCTCTTGTTTAGGATTATTTGATCAAGATATGAGGGATTTTATTCACTTTCAATTTATGAATGGGTATAACTGAGATTTTACTTAAATGAGTTACTGATTTAAATCATACTCAAATGAGTGGTCCATAATAGTTCACTCATTGGTACAAGTTAAGAGATTTTACTTGAATGTTAGATTTTACCCAAATGAGTAAAAGAGGTGCAGTATTACACGGCACTATTAGCAGCTTACACCTATCTGTCTGGATCAGTATCCTTGTTGACATACACCTATGTCAATCCTTGTTCATTTCAATATATGAATGGGAAATAGAACACAGATTAAATAAAATGTATACATGTATACCGGACAGGAAAACTGTATAAATACATATCTAGGGCACTGTAAGGTGCAGAATATATTACCTACCCCTCATAACACTTCCTGGTGGTACACAGGTGACCTTCAGATAAAGCAGTGACCTTCAAGATTATAAAGTGACCTTCAGATTAAGTAGCGACCTGGAGATAAAACTATCACAATGGCCTGAACAGATTAGATTTTATATTATCATCATTATTATTAACATTTGATATACTGCCAGCTGGGTTGTTGTGGTGTTTGAGGGCAAATACATTCAAAAAGTAATGTGGCAGATTTTAATTGTACATAGGAGTACAGTTACCTTCTAGCTTAGCACTAGAGGGAATTTCCCTGTAGCAGTGTTTTCTCCAGAAGGAAGGTGTACATCCCCCCATAAATCTCTATATTCTGTCTATACCACACTACCAATGCACGCCATTTTTTTCCAACCTGGAGAATACACTGTTTAGCTTAATCGGTAGAGTGGTGGACTCGGGAAAGTTGGGGTTCGCGACAGGCACGGCAGTCGAGTGGTAAGACGCCGGGCTCGTGACCGAAGGGTTGAGAGGCACGGCAGTCGAGTGGTAGGACGCCGGGCTTGTGACCGAAAGGTTGAGAGGCACGGCAGTCAAGTTGTCGGATGCCGGGCTCGTGACCGAAGGGTTGCGGGTTCGGGTCACGGCACGGCACTGTGTTGTATCTTTGAGCAAGATACTTTACTCCGCTTGTTCCAGTCTACTCAGCTGTAAATGAGTACTTGGTTAGGCAACGCTAGAATTGTTGAACGCTAGCCGTTAATGCCAAAATGGCAGCTCCGGCTATATGCTCCCCAGGGAGTTGAGAAAGATATTGGCTGGTTGCAAAGGCCCTATAACCACGGATGATAATTTGTGAACTGCTTATTATTATTATTATTAATTTCCTGTTACAGATACACCGCCCTATATAGCTAGATTAAGCTGGTGTCACACACTTTGTTTTAGTTTCTTTCATTAGATTTAATGTCCAACAGCCAGGGTTATACATAAGAAGACAGACATACATCTCATAAAATTATGACTATCCATATAATTGGAGAATAATGTGGAGCTGCCTATGTATTAGTGACAACAATCAACATGTATTACAATACAGACGTGTGTTATACTACACCTGTGTGTTAATATACCCCTGTGTGTTATACTACACCTGTGTGTTATACTACACCTGTGTGTTAATATACCCCTGTGTGTTATACTACACCTGTGTGTTA
>NW_018480071.1:628345-629858 GCF_002113885.1 Mizuhopecten yessoensis | reverse complement strand
TTTTGCAAGTTCTGATTCAAAGTCACTATCCTCATACATCATTTCAGTGCTCAGTTCGCCACACATCGAAGTGGAACGGTCTGTAATCAATGAAACAGCTGACTCAAAATGAAATCTGAGGGATTACAGGGTTACCATGGATTAAATTCCATTCAGAATTGCTTCAAAGTCCACCAAATTTATCCCTCATTACGCAACACTCCACCAGATTTGTGATCAGGATCATCAACCCCGTGTAATAGGCGAATGGTATATCATTACTGCTGTCATCCCTCCAGGTGGAGGCACGCCGACTCGAACAAATAGCAGAATATTCCATCAAGGAATTTAAGGGGTTGAGGTGCATAATTAAATAAAGGAGATTTTAGGAAATTAGGTTTGCCTCTTAGCAAGTCTATATCAGAACCAGCAGCATTCCAGTGTAATGGGGGTTCCTACAAAAGGAGGGGAGGATGAAAGGGGAACACATAAAATACACATCACACCACTGCTAGTACATTGTCTCAAGGTCACCGTCTCAAGGTGAAGGTCGATACTTCCCCTACATGCAATCAAAAACACTGGTTTATCATTACTTGGAATATTTTTTCCTTAAAATAAGAGCTTATTTTTCAATTTCTGTAAAAATGTGACTGTTTTCTCCCTTTCACTATTTTTTAAAAGGAAGTTATGTGTAAAAATATCATAAAACTTGTGTAAAAACTCTACAAGACACAGTCACCATTGAGTTTTAAAAGGGGATTTGATAATTGTTGTCTTCTATTTCAAAATTAAATGACCATCTATTCCAAAAGTGAAAATAACATTCAAAATTAAATGACCATCTTGTGCAAAAGTGAAACTAACATTCAAACAAATGCAAAAACAAAACATCACATAAATCCTATTTATTTTCAGGTTCAAGTTGTATTGCGAGGCTTGAAAGTGGCTGACAATTCACACAGCAGGATTGAAGGGCGTCAAAGAATCCCCTGAAAGTGTAGCGGTGAACTGAAACGATAACCAGGTCGTCAGCTCAACCTTCGTAGAAGCTTATAAGTAAGCCTATTACAGGGAGACACCACGGAATGAGAAACGATGAGAACATTATCGGCCACATTCAATTCACCCCTAATCTATTATTCATATGTTTTCAAATGCAAATAAAAAGTTGAGGAGGAAAACTAAATTGTTTTCTTTGATTAGGAACTTGTTCATGGCTAAAAACCTCTTGAAAGGGGGAGTTGAGCAGGAACCATCTGCATGACAGCCGAGACGGTATTTTTATCGGGAGTAGCATCTGGCAGCCATCACTACCGTTATGAACTGTACCAGTAAAATTGCCCATTGACAGGTCGTCACCATTGGTAATTGGGACGGTTGCTTAATTATGCTCATTCTATACTTGTATATCGCACGCTATCCACGAATCTCCCAGACCAGACAATTGGCAGACCCAGACATAAAGCTGTGACATGCGATTTATCGAGAGCTGCAATGACAGCAAATAACCTTGCATTGTTGTTACATATCC
>NW_018480071.1:572204-628167 GCF_002113885.1 Mizuhopecten yessoensis | reverse complement strand
TTTTCTGCCCGTTCCACTCGCGGTATACATACTCTTTGAGATATAGGACAAATGTGGCAGGATGGGTAACTATTGATAATGTTTTTATTATCCCCTGAAGACCCTTAAACAGCTCTCCCTACCTACAAAATGTGTATTCCTCGTCCACAACGACATCCTCAATCATGACCTCCAAACATATCAATAATATTTCCCACGTTATGAATAAATAAAAGTGTGTACAGGTCTTTTTCTTCATTCGTCCACTCCAACCCCACCATTCTCATATTCCCAAACCTCAAACAGACATTGATTCAATATCTCACCCCTCTAAACCATTATGGACTCTTCCAAACTAGAGATCAGAAGAATTCATTACAGATACCAAGGGGGAAATGTTTCAAAGAAGTCATTTGCCCTTTCCCATCAAATAAATAAATGACCATGAATGAACAATAACTTTCTGTGCTATGATAGATGAGATTTGGCCTGCAAACCGCTTACAAATATTACCATAGTCTTAACCAATGTTTACACAACAGTAGAGATTTATCCTATTGAAAAGTGCTATTGTCTTCTTTCCATGAAGTAGTCTAAATAGAAACATGGCTGAAACAGTTACAAAAATATTTAAAACCAACCCCAAAGTTAAAAAAGATGAATTTGAAACTTATAGCATGAAGGGAACCTTGTCCTATGTTCATAAAACTAATCTGATGCTCAAACTAAAGCTATGAGTTCAAACCAACTACCTTACAACACATATATCAGAGATGTTGTGAAATGCCTGGAAATCTCTCAATTTTCCATCAGGAATGACAAGCATGGATTCAAGACGACACCATTTGGAATGAAGTAGACAGTACCCTTGGATAGAAAGAAAAAATGGGATAAATCCAAGATGAAGATGTTGGTTCGCCAACTTTATAGATCCTTATATAGGAGTGCATTTGCCACCTTCTCATACAAAGCCAATACTTCAGTCAGCAAATGCACGAAACATTTTTTTATCTTTTATTGTATTTTCTGTATGAGAAATGTCATAAGATATTTCCATCTTATTTTTAGTGATGAAAATACAAAATGACATCATACAGCTGCTGGCTGAAAATTAGCCTTATAAACTGTTTGTATACATCTTATCTTATGAAGCATTCCAGTCAGAGTTATTGTAGTGATTTTCGTGGAATACATGTTGTGATATCCCACCGTAATTTGCCTTCTGCCAGCTGTCGACAGCGCGATCGAGACATATAAGCATTACAGTTTGTCATGCGAGCGATATATAAAAAAAATCATGGAAGCTATAACTTGTCTATATACTTTAATGATACGCCTCCAGATACACAGTCAGGTTGTAACGGCCTGTATCACAGACAGCAAATACACAAATCTAACCTGGAAGTGAAAGTACAAACAGGGTGTAACTACCAGAGTGTAACTACCAGGGTGTAACTAACAGAGTGTAACTACCAGGGTGTAACCACCATAGTGTAACTACCAGAGTGTAACTACCAGGGTGTAACTAACAGGGTGTAACCACCAGAGTATAACTACCAGGGTGTAACCACCAGAGTATAACTACCAGAGTGTAACTACCATGGTGTAACTACCAAAGTGTAACTAACAGAGTGTAACTACCAGAGTGTAACTACCAGGGTGTAACTACCAGGGTGTAACATGCTGTCATGTCGCCTCGTAAAATTGTAAACGTCTTGAAACACTATTGGAACATCTAAATCATAGAGCCTCCGAGGAACTATATGGCCACAAGGAAGTTACTGTGAAATAGAAAATGGTTAGCCTACATTTTATTTTCGCCCTTGATCAAAAGTGTAAATTCAATTAACACTGGGGGAAACTGTGATATAAAAGACAGGAGGCTGAACTTGTGAATGAAGTTCTGGCGAAATCATTTTAAAATGCAGGGGGCCAATTCTTTGGAATAACAGCTTCTATTAATTCACATTTCACAGTAAACAGAATACTGAGATTGAAAAGGTTTATCACTTTTACAACATAACCTCAAATAATTGTAAAATTTGTGGAGACTCATTTGTGGTAGACTATCATAATGGACTGTTACTTGAAACAGACAGTGCACTCAAAACAGGGTTGAAACATGACTTGGGGATTAACCCCTTCACCACTAGTACTGTAGACCATAATGGACTCATCCAGATCAATGCATGGTAGAGTCTACTAAAGTTACATAGGGGTGAAAGTGTTAAAAACAATCCTGTGGTATAAAGAATGAAAAAAGAAGCAAATAATGATGAGTGACATTGACAAAGAATAAAAAAAGTTTAAAAGAAGAGAGAGATTTGGGTATAGGGACTGATGGAACATTGGTTGGTGATCTAAGTGGCCAAGTGTTACCGAGTCTGACTTATAGTTCAGGCAGTGCTAGGGATGAGGGGTGTGGGGACCAATGTGGAATCGGTTGGAGATAAATCNTGGACTGTTACTTGAAACAGACAGTGCACTCAAAACAGGGTTGAAATGTGACTTGGGGATTAACCCCTTCACCACTGTAGACCATAATGGACTCATCCAGATCAATGCATGGTAGAGTCTACTAAAGTTACATAGGGGTGAAAGGGTTAAAAACAATCCTGTGGTATAAAGAATGAAAAAAGGAGCAAATAATGATGAGTGACAAAGAATAAAAAAAGTTTAAAAGAAGAGACAGATTTGGGTATAGGGACTGATGGAACATTGGTTGGTGATCTAAGTGGCCAAGTGTTACCGAGTCTGACTTATAGTTCAGGCAGTGCTAGGGATGAGAGTTAGGGGTGTGGGGACCAACGTGGAATCGGTTGGAGATCAATCTTGTATATAGACTGATAACTGATAAATTATGTACCCAATATCATTGCATAGAGTCCGATATTCACAATGTCGTACCTGGATAAAAAAAATTGCAATACTTAATCAACTACTTTTATTATAGTTTTCACTGGCTAGCTAGCCTGTGGGAGTGTTAGAGTTTAAGCTGGTGTTCAGAAAGTGATATGAAATAAAATCTTCCGAAAATATAATCATAATGGACATGATATGCATGTCCATTTCATTGAAAATTTCCGAAAGAAGTTTAAGAATTTTCCACTTTATGGAACCTCTAGCAAGGTTAAAATAAAATAAAATTGTGACAAGTTTCAAAAACCAATAAAATGGGGAAAAAAAATGTTTTTGTTTTTACACAATCAAGAATTTTTGTGGCAACTGTGAAAAACATGCTTTTACATGTCAGTCTTGAAGACTAAAATTCTGCCACTTGGTGCTATATCTGCTATTTCCCCTATGAAGTCATAATGTAATCTGTGATGTCTTTTCATGACATCACAACATATTACACGAGGTCACATGCAGAATTGATGACAGATGTGTATAAGATATAATGAAGCAGTGACACAGGGTGGGGGTTTGGGGTGGGGCCGGGTGGTGGTGGCTGTTTGGCTTTTTTACTGGCTCACAGAAAGGTTGTCAGGAAAATAACTTCCTTAAGATACGGAACAAAATGTTAATAGTATCTAGTGTTTTGTTTATCCTGCTAGACAATAATGAGGCTGAAAGCCTCAAACAAATACGATTTATTTACTATATAGTTACCTGATGCCTAAATTCATTGTAAGGTCGATGACAAAATGGTGGGGTCTGTGTGATGATTGTTTTACTATGGCAGTCAGAGATTTAAAGTACACAGGTGTAACATAACCGACAAATCAGACACAGCCTTGCTGAATACCTGTCATCCAGTATAAAACCTATCACAAGCTTCCAATCACATCTCAAATTCATGCTCCGCCTACCGTACACAGGTGTTCATATAGGAACGGGGTAGGAGGTTGCCATGGTGTCCACACTCACCTAAGATAAAATTGCCCGGGTTCAACTTTCCATCACCGACATTCTCCCTGGTATTGTAATTTTGTAATAAATAAACATTGTCATGGAAACCATAGGCATGCACACATTAAAACCATGGCGTAATTTGCCTTCCTGCTGATCAGTCAAGTGTGACATGTAGTAATAGCATCACATCATATCCATAACACATAGGCCCCGTTGCAAACGTCGTCATGGTAACCACACGAATTAATATAATCTCCACAAATAACCATGCATGGTTGACCATATACACACATAGAACTGCTAAAATCTCTTCCGCCCATCCACGGCCCTTCCATTCAATGTAAGATGTCGTCAAACTCGTCCCATTTTTCACGTAACTTTGAACGAAATTATGTCACGCTAATAAAATCCCTATATCATTTCCCCTAAGTGACCACACACGATATCCCGAATCCTGCTCTATATTGATTGATCTGGTGAACGTTCGTTTCTCACTCGGCCTACAAAGCGAGGGGCCGAGAAAGAGGCCTTAGCTATATGTGGTTTCCCTCGGCGTTTTCCTCCCTGATGGATTAGCGACCTTACTCTCAATCAGTGCTGTCATAAGGATGACACCAGCAATGCCAAGGCAAGTGTTTCTTAGTAAGGAACACTACCCTATAACAAACACCTCCCCTGGGTACACAGTACGAGATGATTAACCCTCTATACAAACTAACATACAATGTAAAATACAATATTATTACTTGTCCCATATATATAACATCCTACAATATACAGTCCCATATATATATACAACTCGACAATATGTATACCTGTATACAAATGAATTAAGGACTTCAAACAATTGTCTTATTTTCAAGGTCAAATTTAACACGATTTACAGAATGTAAGCATGTATTTAAAGACACTCGATGCAAATTTCAACATAAAATGTTTTTGATTTTGAAGAAAAAAAATACACAAGAAAATTAACTGCTTGTGCCAAAACAGCAATGACCAAAATGCAGGACTATTACGATATAATTCTAATTGTGTAATTTACGAATAAACTCCACTTGATTGTAGACTATTGTTTATCAAACTGAAACACTCAGATATTGAAGGGCACTTCCTCTGGGCCAGACAGAGCACAGACAATGAAACATATTCATTAGCTGAGATTTAGAATAGTGAGGTCACCTCAGCCGAGTAGACATCCTTATGACAATATCCATTCATCATGACCCCAATAGACTATTTTTAGACACTGTTTGTGATATACGGAGAAGTCATTTATAACAGTAAACTTGAGACCAGGGAATATTATCCTGCTAATCCAACTAGTATCACTATATCTATCCCGAATCACATCCCAAGAATACTCTAAAAGTTTTGAAAACTTATTTGTAACTTCAAAAGTTCAAAAGTTAAAACTTTGAAAGACAAATCCTGATTATGAGAATAACTCCAACAATAATACGAGATTCTGAAACTTATAACATCTAATGTCCCTTTTCCATCACTTACCACTCCATGCAATATCAAACTGCAAAGATTTTAAATATCTATATCAATTCTCTAGATGGAGCCTAGGTTACTTCTTGAAATCTTACCTGTACATTCTTAATACCTAAAATGCAGGTGTGCATCTTACATGGAAAGTGGTGTATTATAGTGGTGCAATATAGTGATATAGTAAAGTGATGTATTATAATGGTATATATACCTTATAGTGGTGTATTATATTGATGGTATATTATAGTGTGTATTATTGTGGTGTATTATATTAGTGGTATATTATAGTGTGTATTATTTTGGTGTATTACATTTATGGTATTTTATAGTGTGTATAATTGTGGTGTATTACATTTATGGTATTTTATAGTGTATTATTATTTTTTATTTTAGTAGTGTTACAGGTAGTGATGTATTATAGTGACTTTTTATAGTTATAGTTATCAAGGTTATACAAGTTTGGGTATTTTGAGTAGAATGTCTGTTTATAAGATTAGTAGATTTGTATATGGTTCCATTGTACCTGTATTCAATACTGATAGTCCCACTAACCTATAGTGACGAAGTGTCTGTCTGGGTCGTCATACACCGCACACCTGTATACACCTGAGTTAGTGATTCATATCTGACCTGACAAGCTGAAACCCCCCACACACATGCAAACACACACAGTAATACAGGTCACATACAGCCCCATAACACCCGATATTCAAACCTCATTGTATATCTATAAAGACAGGGCAACATATTCATATGAAGGGAAGAAGAAGGAAATATCACTAATATTATCCTCAGTCAAGGTTTTACACGCTGTATTTATAAGTTACCTTCAATATCTATTCTTAGATACTAAAGTAGGTCATTAGTTCTCTCGTTATGCATTCATGAGAACTCTGTATCAATATTATGGAAAATATCAATTCTAGCCAATAAACATCAATAAAATGGTAGACAAGTATGACTGGTACATTATATAATTAGGGACTATTGGCTGTGCTACTAGTACACTAGATGGGCGTTAGTACTGTAGTAACAAGCTGAGCAGTGAAGTACTCTGTTACATAGTGTTACACTCCACTATCTGTATCTCATGACAGACAAAACAAGCCTAGCCTGCTGTAAGGTCAGCAGGGAGAAGGGTGACCCTCTGTATGTACTAAACACATGTCAATGTACCTACCTTCACCCTGAAGTTTGTTTTTTAACCAGAAATACACATCCATATTTAAACTGATTCCGGGCAATGTGGTGGATCACACGTCAGACAGACACACCTACAGACAGGCAGCAGACCGTGGCCACCTTTAGAATCACTCAAGCGGAAAAACCACAGTACTGTACAGACTACCAGTGAAGTCTGCTCTGACCATAACAACAGACTAGTGCTGTAACAACCGGGCCATGGCCAGATGAGGTCATGACCCAGTATGACCCTGTGACCTCACCGGTGACCTGTCGGTGTCTGATAAAGGGCCAGAGTTGCTGTGTCTAGCTGTGTTTGCACTGGGGCAACAGGTGCTGCCTAGGATATATATAGATACTGACGGCATACTGAGAGGGTTGTACTTACTTAGTACAGGGTCTGTGGTAGTACTGGTCCATAGGAACACACACAGTAGTCTGGTCAATCGGGTATAGGGCTGTAGTAGGCATGGCCAGATAGATAGGGTCTGCAGAAACCAAAGGAATCACCACAAGGTCCAATCCATGTGTCCAGTCTCAATATAACTGACCACTATGTATTTCTGCATTCTTATGTCTCTCTGTTCATAATAATCATGATACATAGGTTGAGGGGAACTTCCATCTAGTCACACTCCACAGGCATACAGGAAAGACTTGAGACAATCCACAGGTATACAGGCAAGTCGTAGGACAATCCACATGTGTACAGGCAAGTCTTAGGACAATCCACAGGTATACAGGCAAGTCTTAGAACAATCCACATGTGTACAGGTGAGTCTTGAGGTAATCTATAGGTGTACAGGTGAGTCTTATGGTAATCTATAGGTGTAAAAGTAAGTGTTAAGGCAATTAAGGTGTACAGGTGAACCATCCACGTGTCTTCGTAATTTACATATTACAGGTGAGCCTTAAGCAAGACAATCCAGTTATACAGGCAAGACTTGATCCGGACAATCCAGTTATACAGGTCAGACTTGATCCGGACAATCCAGTTAACAGGTGAGACTTGATCCAGACAATCCAGTTATACAGTTCATGATCCTGACAATCCAGTTATACAGTTGAGACTTGATCAGGACAATCTAGTTATATAGATGATACTTGATCCAGACAATCCAGTTATACAGGCGAGACTTGATCATACAATCCAGTTATGCAGGTGAGACTTGGTCTGGACAATCCAGTTATACAGGTGAGACTTGGTCCGGACAATCCAGTTATACAGGTGAGACTATATACAGGTGAGACTTGGTCGGGACAATCCAGTTATACATATGAGACTTGATCCGGACAATCCAGTTATACAGGTGACCAGTTATACAGGTAGGACTTGATCTGGACAATTCAGTTATACAGGTGAGATTATATACAGGTGAGACTTGATCAGGACATCAGAACAATTCAGTTATACAGGCGAGTCATAATTAAGTCAATCCACAGTTATACCTGTATTTATATCTGTACAATCCACACCTATATAGGTCAAGTCATTATTAGAACAATTCCGTCTCAACAATCCACAGGTGAGAAGAAATGTGATCCACAAGAATCTTCCTAATTCACAGACAGGCGAGATCTTCAACGATCAGCTGACTTTGACACATCCACAGGTACGCATGGTAGACAAGTGAGTGGGTAGATGAGCTCCTTAATGATCAGCTGACTACTACCTCCATACAGACAGGTAAATTTGTTAGCAATCAGCAGACTCCCATCTTTTTCCACCTGGGTCCAGTACTACTGCAGGCATCATCAGGTCTCGGTCATCTGTCAACAGAAAGTAGCGGGTCACAAATCTACGAGATGTCAGCATTAGAGCGACCACTATATCCGATACAACTACTCCCGACATTGATTTTGTATACTAAATCTATAGACAACCTCACGCTACTTGTGTATTGGTATAGACTAGTATTAGTTATACAAACTTTAACAATAAAGTATTAAACTACAATCAATCCCAGAGCTGTCTGGGTCATGTCTTATTTATAATATACGCTCCGGTAGATCCAGTGTACATTAGCCCAACAATCGATTTCTTTTAAATTTCAGCGTATTGAAATTAAAACGTGGATTTTCTAGTTTCCTATCATCAGATGATTATTTCTAGTCTGTTTCTTTGTAGCTTTGGTCAAGATTTGTTTTTAAATTCTAATTTACACCTGGCAAGTGATTAACATAATTTGGTCATTAAGTTCAATAAAGTTTTTAATGACTCAGGATCTGTCTGGAATGTCTATTTATAGACTTGCTGATCAGGTGGGTCTAGTATAACAGTTGATCAAACATGGCTCTATTTGAATAGTGATTAAATGTTTTTTTAAATGGGCTAGACATAATATGCTTATTAGCTTATCTGCCGATTATTTTACAGAGAAATTTCGAGAACTCTTGTTGAACTTAGTGAACTTGGATTTTCTCTCTCTTTTTTTTGGTAATAATTTCTCAATTATGTCTTTTTTAAATATCTATGACAGACATGTTTTCAATAAAAGCTGAAATCTTCAGGAGAAAAAAATATATCTGTAATGTAAATGTGTATCTAAATATTTGAAAATTGAAACAAGAACTGACTAGATTTTTTTTATTGTGCAATCAATATGAGTTTCCTTTATCAAATGATAATATTCTAGAATGTTGGAATTAATTCTGTGACTTTATTTTTAAAATGCATAAAAATATATCAATACTTAGAAAGGAAACATGCAGGGAAAGAAAGTCAGCAGGACCTGAGTATGGCCAGATCTCGACATTGACGGAGACTGCGACAATAAGACCTTAGCAGATTACTTGATTTCGCGACGACACAGGTTTCTAACAAGTTGAAGAATATTTAGTGGAAGGTCGGATAAATCTTTATATGGTGATGTCTTCCAGTCTACTGGCTTTATAAACTAAATCTGCCTACTTTATGGCAGATTAAGTCCGGGCTTAGCTTGTTGTCTCTGTTAACTAGTTGCGACACCATTAATCTATTAATCTAATGGAGCTGTATTCCTGGAAATAACGGGAAAGGCATGGAGCATGTTTCCCTGGATTAGTAGTAAAACCCAACAGTCTTTCAAATTGATTGAAAGACCATTATTTTAATGGATTTTGTTACTGGCTGGAAAGGCGATCAGATTTTCATAGCTCCATACAGAACAATTCAATCAACAAAGCAATACGTCTCAAATTTCCTACAAACGCACATTATCAGCGAGGTGGCTAGATGACCATTATTCAACTAGAATTGCAATAACATATCATAAACCATGTTGAAATGTCTGAAAAAACGTAATTTGATAACCTGGTTTTAATATAAAATCATCATCTCAAACTCAATTCATGTACAACAATTTCTCAGTAATCTGTAATTTAATTGGTACATCAGTGCCTATCAATATTTGATGTATTAGAGAAGTGCTGCTGTTTTTTCAGATACCAACAGATAACAACACCTGCTCAAAACACAATGACAAGAATACCAATAGTCTGCCAGATGATGATATTGTGGACAGCCATCTACCTAACACTATTCAGTACTAACAGAATTTTATTTTACTGTTGAGACACGGTGGCATTTCATTCTCTGGTCAGACTTTATGTAAACTTTGTTTATTTGATTATAATTGTGAAACAAGTTTTTAAACCAATATCCTTTTAAATGTGTCATAAATTTTTGTGTACCTTTAAAATGAGACATCAATTTTTGTGTGCATTTCAAATGTGTCCTCAATATTTGTGTACATTTCAAATGTGTCATTAATTTTTGTGTACCTTTAAGTACATAATAATTTTTTAATGTACATTTAAATGTGTCATCAATTCTTGTGTACTTTTGAAATGTGTCATCTGCGGTCACTTTATGGAGTCGTAATTGAACAGTCATAACAATAGTTCATAGGTGTCTTCTCGGGGAACTCATTTTTAATGATCCTTACAGTCAGGTTTACAAGTTTAAAGAAAAAAAGCATACACATGCTACTTCATATTTAATTTGAGTTCCTTTTTACACATTTGAAATCATATCTGATACAATTGAATTTTAGTATTAAACAATGGGAACTGAACTAGGAGAACTGGATGTTTAGTTTAATTGGAAACCTAATTTTCATCAATAACATTCATCAACACTGCCCTGTTCTTCACTTCCTAACTTCCTACCCTTGGGGCAATTCTTCCTCAAACCCTTAACCCTCATACCACTTGCAGTTCTGCTGGTTTGTTGTACCTTAACACAGTTTGTTTCCGACTTTTTGGCTCATTATCAAAGGATTTTTTTAATTTCTTCCCTGTAAATGAAGTGAAACTATAATTGGTGATACCAAACTGAGGCAGGAATCTGTTTCCTGTTAATTTAAGTACATGTATGATTTGTGATTTTATTTTTCCTTTTGCAAAATGACATGGTATGTTATTTGGCCAAGGAAAATGAATATCATACTTCAAAAAAGTATATGTTGATGTTATTAAAATGCTCCCCAGCAAATGCTCATCATGAAGTTTTCCAACAGACTATAAAGCAGCCTCATACAGTTGAACATAAGTTTAGAATAAGCCTGGCAGAGAATTTAATTTGGTCAGAGGCCAGCTGATGAGCTCTTCACTGACAGAGCAACTATCCATCAATGTTATAATGTTATTGGTTGTACACAATTTGTAGCAAGATCTTCAGTTTCAGAAGGTTATAAACAGTTATGTATCATCAGATTGCACCAAGAAATTTAGGTGGTAGTTCGTGATGTCAAAATGAAATTTATATTACTTAAATATACAACAAAACTAATCAGAAATTTCTTTTTCTAACCAAAAATTTGAACTTTTTATCAAATGCTTTAGTTGTATTTAATCCGAAAGTTTCATATATATCTTGCTTAAAATGAATCCCCCCCGCAACATCTCCAGTAATTCAAAACCAAAAACTCGAATTATTTTGTTACAGTTAATCGAAACCATTCACATAGTGCCTTAAGATCCAATGCTTCACGACTTAAATTCCATATAAATTGCTATAATATGATAGCCATGCCCAAATTAGGGTTTTTTCAAATTGGTTATGTATGACAGGATCTGTCTGCGACCCCGAGGTAGGTTATAACTTTATCGTACATTCTTTGATGATCTGATTGGTCCAACAAACGCACAACCTTATCTGTTTAATTCCTGTGAATTTCCTCGACTCTGTCGTTTACAATTTGTAGCACAGGACGTTATTTTTTGGTTTAATCAGATCTGTTTCTCCCTACAGATTCCATGAAGTCTAAGATGTCTTCAGTTTCTTTTATTTAAATGTCATTAAGCCAAATGGGTTTCAGGGCCGAGACTTATTATCTCATCCGATTAGTATAATTTCATTAAGCTCTATTGAACGTTGAAGTGCCCAGAAATGTTAAGAGTATTTATATACTTCCTGCCAAATTGATATTACTTATCCTCGATTGATGATAAATTGTAAAACTTAGAAGTGGTAACTGCTACTTCCTATTCTGCTATATGACGCCAGTTTTTCTTAAATCTTTGGATCTGTTTTGTTTTAAAATAAAATAGAACTTGTAACTACAGAAGGAAAAGTAAAGAAAAAATATTTCTAAAAAAAAGTGCATTCTTGGTTTTCTCTGGGCAAAGCAATTCAAAATTCTAAGCATATTCCTCTCGATGTGGTCAAGAGGAATTTTCTTGCACAAATCATATGGCTAGTGGTCAGTGATATCTTTTACCTTGTAGTACAGCCAAAAACTGCTTTCCTATAATATTCCAAAAATTAAAGAAAATTATCATAAATATTTTACCATTTTCTTTAAAAATAATTTCAATTTATTTTCCTAATTCATACAGACACAGACTGCTTTAGAATTAGGTAGAAACTAATCTGGCTACATTTGAAACAAGTCTTTACTTTCAACCAAGAATTGTTTTACAAAGGTTAACAGTATTTGTGTGTCTGGTGTGAGATTTTTTGCAACAAAGTTTCACTTAAAATAAGTACAGCTCTAAAATATTAACATCTGGTATGATCATTTTATACCTGGTATAGCATTTCCTTACGAAAGATTTGTCCATCTATGCATGCTTAGACTAAATAAAATATTCTAAATCTGAAATCTTTGAAACCTGTTTCAACATCTTACACACACAAACACACACCAAATACTGCTATTCAGCTTACACAGGTTTCCAGATTATAAAGAGATTTAGAAAGGTGAAATTGTAAATGTGGATGCATGTATCACAATCTAACTTGATCATGTGACCACCTCATCACAACCAAACTTAATCATGTGACCACCTCATCACAACCAAACTTGATCATGTGACCACCTCATCACAATCAAACTTGATCATGTGACCACCTCTATTCAGAGACCACCTTTGTTAAGAGACCAATTCAGGGCTATGACAATAAGGGTAGCCTGATAGTCCAAGACTAGACAAATCTCCAGCTGGTCTAGAAGACAATACGGGTAGCACGATAGTCCAAGACTAGAGAAATCTCCAGCTGGTCTAGTAGACAATGAGGGTAGCCCGATAGTCCAAAACAAGAGAAATCTCCAGCTGGTCTAGTAGACAATGAGGATAGCCCGATAGTCCAAGACTAGAGAAATCTCCAGCTGGTCTAGTAGAAAATGAGGGTAGCCGGATAGTCCAAGACTAGATAAATCTCCAGCTGGTCTAGTAGACAATGAGGGTAGCCCGATAGTCCAAAACAAGAGAAATCTCCAGCTGGTCTAGTAGACAATGCGGGTAGCCCGATAGTCCAAGACTAGACAAATCTCCAGCTGGTCTAGTAGACAATACGGGTAGCCCGATAGTCCAAGACTAGACAAATCTCCAGCTGGTCTAGTAGACAATACGGGTAGCCTGTGGTCCAAGACGAGAGAAATCTCCAGCTGGTCTAGTAGACAATGAGGGTAGCCCGATAGTCCAAGACTAGAGAAATCTCCAGCTGGTCTAGTATACAATGAGGGTAATCCGATAGTCCAAGACGAGAGAAATCTCCAGCTGGTCTAGTAGACAATGAGGGTAGCCCGATAGTCCAAGACTAGATAAATCTCCAGCTGGTCTAGTAGAGAATGAAGGTAGCCTTATAGTCCAAGACTAGAGAAATCTCCAGCTGGTCTAGTAGAGAATGAGGGTAGCCTGATAGTCCAAGACTAGAAAAATATCCAGCTGGTCTAGTAGAGAATGAGGGTAGCCCAATAGTCCAAGACTAGAGAAATCTCCAGGTGGTCTAGTAGACAATGAGGGTAGCCTGATAGTTCAAGACTAGAGAAATCTCCAGGTGGTCTAGTAGACAATACGGGTAGCCTGATAGTCCAAGACTAGAGAAATCTCCAGCTAGTCTAGTAGACAATACGGGTAGCCCGATGGTCCAAGACAAGAGAAATCTCCAGCTGGTCTAGTAGACAATATGGGTAGCCGATAGTTCAAGACTAGAGAAATCTCCAGCTGGTCTAGTGAACATTTTATATTGCTTATCTCTGTAAATAATACTTTGTTACTAAATTTGCACATGGACTAATGAATCAGTAGTAGAACATAACTCGAAAAAATGCCTGAAAAAATGCTATAAAAGGAACATTTCTTTCTGTATTATAAGTGTCCAGGAGCTTGCATAAAATCTCGTTGTCATTAGTTGCAGTTTTTGCAGTTGTCATTTTTTGAAGTTGTTCATAGTTGTCATAGGCATTGACCATCACTGTTAATACAGAGGTCTCCATGGACACCGTTCCAACTCTCTAATTCAATTTTAACACAGCAATTTTGGTCGGAGGTTTTATCTCTGACAATGTCCCAGTCTGGCTGCTGGAGATAACAATGTATACTGTACCTACCGGATGGAGCGGGTAGGCATGCTTAGCAAGACAATTGTCCCGTAGGAAAAATGCTACAGTTTGGGCAGACCGATCAAACATGGCGTCTGTCGGATGTTATTATTTCTAATTTGCCTACGATGGTTACGAACACTTGTCGAAGCATGTCATTAGCTTTATATATCTAGCCACATCCTTTGGACAGAGGTAATGGCCATTTTAACTTTCCCCCAAATGCAAATTTGTCACGTTCTGGAACAGAGTTCAGAGAAAAAACTTGAGTCAGTTAAGAACGGTGAGTGAGATCAGTGGAAAATCAATGCTGACAAAGTGAAGCTGTCTTTACATTGTGTGGCGATGACTGGATGAGAACGGGCATACAGCTATACCGTTTTGATGAAACAGACTATTGTTTCCTGAAGCTTTTTTGCCAGTAATTAACTCGTCAACAATGATGACCCAGGGGATTTGTGTTACAAGCGGAAAAAATTGACAACAGAGAAGTCGTACGAATGACTCCCAAGAACTAACAATGTCGCCGTGAAGAGCAGATGACGTGAACAATTAACCGCTAAAGAAAGCTTCCGAAATCTTCATTTAGCTATTCTACCAAGAATGCCCTTAAATAGCCAATGATTTTTGTATTACACAACCTGTTTAAATCAATCAAATTTCTGTACAATTCTTACGGAAGAAGTTCAGCTTGAATTCACTCAGTACTGGCATATAGCAATCTGTTGGTTTTCAATTTTTTATTAGATTATTTTTGAAGCAGAAAAATATTTCCAAGAGCAGCACAAAATTATTGTAGGTAAAGAAACTTTAGAGTCTGTCATGTATTCAATGTTTTGCATTTTTACAATATGAATTATTATCCTGGAAATCAGTCTAGAAATTGACACATTTCTCTTTTTGAGACATATTCAAACAATTTTCTCTGTTTGTCTCTTTGATGTATCTTTTTATTTCATTCACATTTACAACACATATTGTGATTTACTACCAATTTTTAAAGTAATGTTTTTCATCAGTATTTTACTATTCATTTACACTATGACAAGCAACAACATCTTGTTTGCCTTGATATTAGTTTCTATGAACTAGAAAATCACCCAAAATAAAAAAAAAATGCAATAAACAAACGGTAGACTTGGCCTAGGATTGTGTCGTTATCAACTTTTAAGACGGAATAGATGAATAAGTCCAGATTTTTGTCAGTATCGTGAAACAGACAAGAATTATAATAAACTGATACCTTGGTAAGTTTTAACAGTTCTACTGCCTCCCAATATTCAGCCAATGTCCATTCCATTCAACGTTCAGGAATCTTACTCCAGATCGCTTATTAGACATTGTTTGAAATCTGTTAGAATTTCAACCCACTGTATGACTGTCTATGTGACGACCACAAGTATAATCGACAAAAACAAAACTAGCAACCACTGCCTCAATCACAAAGATATCCCCGTACGCCCAAGGAAAACAATTTCATGATCAAAATTGCTAAAACAATTGGGTTAACATCCTCAATATGGGTCAATTGGTTTAAGTTTTCTGCTACAAATTTGAACTGGTCATTAACCTCTAGATTATCATCAAAAGTAAAACCCAATTTCTGTTGTTACGTTCCCCGTCAGTATCGTTAAGCTGCGTGGTAACCTTGGTAGGCGTAATTGAAGCCGCAAGTTGATACGGTTTTACACTACTCCGTAGGTCAAGGACTTTATTTCTATCGGTAGCAGGAAGTGTGAAGGGTCACGATCATCTAACTCTGGGGCGAAGCTTCACATCAGCTAGTAACTCTAGATGGTCCTTTTATGCAGGTTTATTCTAATGATTGGTGGTGTTTTTGAATAAGTTTTATCACAAAGAATTACAACACATTTTGTCAAATGGTGTGTAAAGGACAACCCCTTGATTGTAAAGAATGGTGCCATTTTACTAGTGGGATTAACTAACAAGTTATCACCTGTTCAAACAAGTTCTACTGTCAAGTATGAGGGAACTTCTAAGGAAGATTTAATCATGATCCTTTTATGTAAATAATATTGTAACAAATGATACTTTTAGACAAGTTTACTGCAAAGATTGATGCCAATGTGTAAGGTGTTCTTATAACGATCGACTCAATACACTGGATTTCTTTTGTAAGAAACATTGGTCCTTTTAGACAGACTTTTTTATAAATAATAATGGTCATATTATTTGTGATGGGTTGATGATCGATAATAATCAAAAATCATCTGTTTTGCCGTTTCCAATTTTGATTAGCTATTTTAAGTTCCATACACGATATAATATGTTCATCATTGAAATCGAAGTGTTTAATTTCTTCAATGTAAAATATGCATTGAAAGTCATATATTCTTACAATTTTGTACTACATGATTGATAAAACTGCATAAAAGTTGCTTGAAATCCAGATTTACCCATTTCCCGTCACCCTTTAAAACTAGTCGTCACCCTTTAAAACTAGTCGCCCAATAGGAACAACAAAAACAGCACAAACACATTCATACGAACCTGACATGTGTGGGGTTGATTTGTGTAAGTAATAAGGTAAACAGAATCTCTAGATCAGAAGAAATATATCAAACTATCAAACACAGAAACCTAAGGAACAAACGCCTGAAACACTGACCAGACAGGATACCAAATTTGCCTGACAAAACAAATTTGTCAAAAGATAAAATTGGCCTGAAAGACTAGGCTTGGCTTGCGCCAGCCTTCATCTGTCATACTAAATGGCTGGCTGTTTCTAACAGCAGACCTTGTCCACGAGCACATTACCATAGACTAAAGAAAATGATAATTTGGCGTATCCTTCTGTCCCTATCTTAGTGACAATTACCTATGGTCGACACCCTACTTTATTTTCCCCTGAAATGAGAGATTGGTGTGGTTCCCGCTTGTCAGGCCAGCATTTCCGTAGAGTACAGCATCTCTACATTAGTCTGGACACATAGTTCCATGTAATACACTATAAACCAAAGTATTGAAACTAACAAGGTTCATTTGTACAACTAGAGTTTTGGTTTTTGTCAACAATAACTTGTCTCCCCTTATCAGCCAATATGCATATTTACTTTATAATAATTTTATTTGAACTTTCCAGTGATTTCTGTTAGGGTGAATTCTTAAAATTTCTGCTGTACTTTTCGAAAATCAATGCAAAAATCACTTTATTTTCCCAAAATCATACTTTTTGTATGTGATATTTTCCAAAAATCACAAAGCACAGGCCCCTGTGGAAAGGAGATATAAAAATCACTGCTTTCATTTAGATCTGTGATGCATTTTCACTAGAGATGAAGGTCACCATGACGTTAATATAACACACTGCATACCCTCTGTGGGTGTTGCAGATATTGGTCACGTTTCATCAAAATATCTTCAATGGTTTAAAATTTACATCCCAAACAAGACTTTGCTTATGATTTTGCACTTATGTGACCTTTAACCTTGAGGTTATGGTTCAGCTAAGGTCGTATGACCACAGAAAGTGATCGTTACAACATATGATAATTCATTTATAGGAGGCACGCTAGTCTAGTGATAGGACGCGGGGCTCGTGACCAAAGGGTTGCAGGTTCGAGTCAGGTCACGACACTATGCTGTATCTTTGAGCAAGATACTTTACTCCTCCTGTTCCAGTCTACTCAGCTGTAAATGAGTACATGGTTGGGCAGTGCTAGAATTCTTGAATACTAGCTGTGAGTGCCTAAATGGCAGCACTGGCTGTATGCTCCCCAGGGAGTTGAGAAAGATATTGGCTGGTTGCAAAGGCCCTATAACCAAGGATAATAATGTGTGAACCACTTTGAGACAACCTACAAACTAGGTTGTGAATAAGAGTACCACGGGGCGAAACAATATATGCCTGTCGAACGCCATATAGTGTTATATACTTTCTTACATTGAAATAAGATCTGCATCATTCTAAGTGTGGTTAGCTGACATGCTATAAAAAATATAGGAGAAAATCTCCGGACAAAAAATCAAATACTGAAATTAACAAAGGGCAAGAACTTTTGCAAAAATTGTCGAATCAAAATTCTTTTCAGGGAGACACAACTTTGTATAATAATTATATCATATACCAAGTTTCAAAGAGATCTGTTGAAAAATGTAGGAGAAGATTGCCAAACAAAAATCAAATACTGATATAAACAAAGGGCAATAACTTTTTCAAAGATTGTTGAATAAAAATTCTTTTCAAGGAAACACAACAACATATCATGATTGTTTAGCCTACTAAGTTTTAAAGAAATCGGTCAAAAAATGTAGGAGATCTCCGGACAAAAAATCAAATACTGAAATGAACAAACGGCAATAACTTTTGGACAAATTCTTGAATCGAAATTCTNATAATTCATTTATAGGAGGCACGCTAGTCTAGTGATAGGACGCGGGGCTCGTGACCGAAGGGTTGCAGGTTCGAGTCAGGTCACTACACTATGCTGTATCTTTGAGCAAGATACTTTACTTCTCTTGTTCCAGTCTACTCAGCTGTAAATGAGTACGTGGTTGGGCAGTGCTAGAATTCTTGAATACTAGCTGTGAGTGCCTAAATGGCAGCACTGGCTGTATGCTCCCCAGGGAGTTGAGAAAGATATTGGCTGGTTGCAAAGGCCCTATAACCACGGATAATAATGTGTGAACCACTTTGAGACGACCTACGAACTAGGTTGTGAACAAGAGTACCACAGGGCGAAACAATATACACCCGTCGAATGCCATATAGTGTTATATACTTTCTTACATTGAAATAAGATCTGCATCATTCTAAGAGTGGTTAGCTGACATGCTATAAAAAATATAGGAGAAAATCTCCGGACAAAAAAACAAATACTGAAATGAACAAAGGGCAAGAACTTTTGCAAAAATTGTCGAATCAAAATTCTGTTAAGGGAGACACAACTTCATATCATGATTATAATGTATGCCAAGTTTGAAAGAGATCGGTTGAAAAATGTAGGAGGAGATTGCCGGACAAACGGACAGATGGACGGACGGATGGACAACCCCATACCATAATACTTCCGTCAAATTTGACGGGCATATAAAAAGTGGTATATAAGAGCCTCAAATTATTATTGTTANTAGCTGTGAGTGCCTAAATGGCAGCACTGGCTGTATGCTCCCCAGGGAGTTGAGAAAGATATTGGCTGGTTGCAAAGGCCCTATAACCACGGATAATAATGTGTGAACCACTTTGAGACGACCTACGAACTAGGTTGTGAACAAGAGTACCACAGGGCGAAACAATATACACCCGTCGAATGCCATATAGTGTTATATACTTTCTTACATTGAAATAAGATCTGCATCATTCTAAGTGTGGTTAGCTGACATGCTATAAAAAATATAGGAGAAAATCTCCGGACAAAAAATCAAATACTGAAATGAACAAAGGGCAAGAACTTTTGCAAAAATTGTCGAATCAAAATTCTTTTCAGGGAGACACAACTTTGTATAATAATTATATCATATACCAAGTTTCAAAGAGATCTGTTGAAAAATGTAGGAGAAGATTGCCAAACAAAAATCAAATACTGATATAAACAAAGGGCAATAACTTTTTCAAAGATTGTTGAATAAAAATTCTTTTCAAGGAAACACAACAACATATCATGATTGTTTAGCCTACTAAGTTTTAAAGAAATCGGTCAAAAAATGTAGGAGATCTCCGGACAAAAAATCAAATACTGAAATGAACAAACGGCAATAACTTTTGGACAAATTCTTGAATCGAAATTCTTTTTAAGGGAAACACAACTTCATATCATGATTATAATGTATACCAAGTTTCAAAGAGATCGGTTGAAAAATGTAGGAGGAGATTGCCGGACAAACGGACAGATGGACGGACGGATGGACAACCCCATACCATAATACTTCCGTCAAATTTGACGGGCATATAAAAAGTGGTATATAAGAGCCTCAAATTATTATTGTTATTATACAGTTAAAGTATGGGGTTGAGAGATATAGCAAGTTTCTGGCGTCCCGAGACCAGGTCTATTTCCCGAGGCGAAGCCGAGGGAAATAGGCATGGTCAAGGGACACCAGAAACTTGCTATATGCCTCAACCCCATACTTTAACCGTTTTATTATACCGATACACACTGGAGAGATAGTTTTAACTAGAAAATATTTGCAAACCATAAGCTGTATAGCTTCACGTCCAAACTACCCCTTTGATGGCAATGGAGCCAAATGCTTCCGAGTTCGGTATCAAGCTCCGCCCACTTCGCGCGTCGCTTCCGAGTTCGGTATCAAGATCCGCCCACTTCGCTTCCTAGTTCGGTAACAAGCTCTGCCCACCTCTCGCCTGATTGGCTCGGCGGAAACACCCGAATGTAGGGGTGTTTTAGTTCTNGGTTGAAAAATGTAGGAGGAGATTGCCGGACAAACGGACAGATGGACGGACTGATGGACAACCCCATACCATAATACTTCCGTCAAATTTGGCATATAAAAAGTGGTATATAAGAACCTCAAATTATTATTGTTATTATTTACTAATGCACTGGGTCGATCTCCAGCAACCAGGCAGCCCAAATTGTTAGAGCATCAGTTTAGAGTTTGGAGGTCATGGGTTCAAATCCTGGTCTGGCCAAGCACTTTTCCTCTCTTGTTACATTGAAAGTAAGTAGCACAGAGAAACAGCAGAATGTGATTATTAAAATTTTACATGGGAAAAAAATAAAAAGTTACCATGGACAACCTGTGACATCAAGTAAACACAAATACAAGACATAGACTTGGTCCATTTGATGTACCGATGCTGAAACATCAGTAGCGTCATAAGGGTAGCTTCAGGCCAATGACTTCAGTCTTTAATGAGAGTCATTACCAGAAAGACGTCCCTCATCAAGTCACCTCCTAAGTGCTGTGAAATATTCCAGTCATACATCGAACATGTCGTAGATGTCCACAATATTTGAATAGTGCTTATTTCCATTCAACTAGATAACGTCCGTAAGACATGATCTATAAATAGCATGTGCCCATGGCAATGACAATAGGACCATGAAATACAAAATCATATGATGTATTCCCACGCTTGACCATTGTATGACATGGATGTTAAGTCGGCGGGACATGAGTTACCGGTATTAAATGATCCTTAAGCTTTGTCCACAGCTATACATTGTGTAGATGTCTTTGGCTTTACCCTGTACAACTTCATCATTTAATCTTTTTCTGATTAATTATATAAATTAAAAGGCAAGTTTAATGTAGGTTTTAGCATCATTATAGGACAGCCAATTATAACCTTTAAGAAATCCAAAATCGATTGTACTTTTCCCTAATTTTGAAAATTTTGCAGTATTTTTCAATTACTTTTATGAAATATTCTCAAAATATCTAAAGTCATGAAATTGTGGGAACTAAAGAGGCTTTTCTGCATGAGAACCAAAGAACGTGTGATTTGTTTTATATAAATGTTATCAAGAGTTTGGTCTTTCCTACAGTAGCTTGGTGATGGTGGGTGTTAATAGCCTCCTGGTATAGTCACAGTGACCTCCATTTCCTGTGCTACCCTATCTGTTACTGTGTAGATTTATAAAACAAATGTTCAATCATCTCATCACACTTGTTGGGATGTTTGTTACATCGTCATGGCAACCGTTCAATTATCGGACTGGAATTAGCACCAGAAACCTTACCGTAGATGAAAGGTCTATATGTTCTGAGAGAAAGCTCTAGGAGAGACTAGCCTCGAGGAATTCTTTTATGGAAAGAGCACCGAGGTTAGAGAACTTGTATTTAGGAAACCTCTGGGTCTTACAAATGTTTACATAACCTTGAGGCTTCACTTTTAGCAGAGTACATATTGACTCAACCTTGAGTTAGAGAGTAGCAATATAGGGCTCTGGACCAGAATAACTACCACTAGGAATCTCAATAGTGCAGCAATATAGGGCTCTGGACAACAATTACTACCACTAGGAACCTCAACAGTACAGCAATATAGGGCTCTGGACAACAATTACTACCACTAGGAATCTCAATAGTACAGCCAGAATTAGTAGCAAATTAGGGACCCAGGCCCACTATTGGGATAGAAAACTTGACAGCTTTACCTTGTAATATAGAACACCAATACAAGGCCCTGAACCACCACTACTAGGACTACCAACACTACAACCAGGTACAATGTTTCTCCACAGCACAGCAGCATTACAAATGGTAACTTGACACAACAAACATAAAATACATAAAAGAACACAGATAAAAATGTACCTGAAGCATGAAATGTTTATTACCAATGTGAAAACAATTTTCAGACATCAAAGGAAAATGACCCCAAAAAAGGAATAGCAAAAAAATACTTTACAGCAGGAAAACCCCCATTAAAAAATATTGTCACAAAATTTAAATTTATTTGGTGCTAGAAGGAAAAGAGTCAATTTAATGCTTCAGACAAAAGAAACAATGATAGAATAATGAATAAGAGAGAACAGGCAAGGTGAGATGTAGCAGAGACAATAATGAAATAGATGATAGAAGTATGAATTAGAGAGAACATGTGAGGTGAGACAATAATGAAATAGATGATAGAAGTATGAATAAGAGAGGACATGTGAGGTGAGACAATAATGAAATAGATGATAGAAGCATGAATTAGAGAGAACATGTGAGGTGAGACAATAATGAAATAGAAGTATGAATTAGAGAGAACATGTGAGGTAAGACAATAATGAAATTGATGATAGAAGTATGAATTAGAGAGAACATGTGAGGTGAGACAATAATGAAATAGATGATAGAAGTATGAATTAAAGAGAACAGGCAAGATGAGACCAAAACAATAAAAATTAAAAGGATTTGTAGAAGAGAGATGAGTTGATAAAGATGATATAGGGAATAGACAAAATGATAAAGATAAAGATGATTTAGAGAAGAAATTAATTGATAAAGATGAAAATGATATAAGGAAGAGACAAAATGATTGAGATGACAAGAATTCGAAGAAGAGAGATGAGAGAAGGTTTAGATGATAGATGAAATGAAGATGACATAGATGAGAGATGAAATGATAAAGATGAAGAATAGGATGAAATTGATAAGATGAAATTGCCAAATGATAAGAATTTAGAGGAAAACAATATAAATGGGAGACAAAATATGAGAAGAGATGATACAGATGAAGAAGAGAATTGTATAGGAGAGAAGGAGATGATGCTGAGTTGATAAGGAAGAAAAGGAAGATGATGTAAATGAGAGCTTTATTGATAAAGATGAAGAAGAGGTTGACGTCTAGGAGAGAGCTGATTGAGGAGGAGAATAGTGTACTGTGGAGGACGGAGATCTAACTCGTCCTGACAGAGTGTAGTGATATCTCTATTGATGAGGCAGTACGCTGGTAATGGAGATAAGGCTACGATATCTCTTTGTGTCTGTGACCATATCAGATACACTGCCACAAGCTTGTGGCAACAGATTTCTACTTTCCTTGTCTTCCCTTCAAAGTGGCTCATCTCGCGATTAATTGCAATATACTGGTGATGGCCAGTGCTGGGCTGAAGTAGGCCACATTTGATTGGACGTCAAACAGAACCACATTTGATTACAAGACCAACGTGTGGAAACAAGTCGTTCCTTCACCGTGTTATTTTATATCCTACCACTGTTGTCTATGTTTGATATAAAGTATGAATGGTTGCGTTGGAAACACACAATTGGACGAGGATTAAGGACAGGATAAAGTCTCGTCGGATGAACAGGTCATGCTGGACCGGAGTGACCGGAGCGTGCTGACATTGCCACGCGAGGCGATAGATGACATTGTCAAGGTCACACATCCTTCATAGCCACGAATTATTCATTAGCGAGATTGACCCAAACCGTCGCCTACTCCTCCACTGTATATATCAAGTCGACATTTACTATTGATTCCAAAACACTCCGTCTAATTCTCTACATACTGACAGAGTAATACTCGGTATAACAACGGCTCTGTTTCACAGTTAGAACACTTAGTCTGTGTTATGGTACTTTAAATTACCGAGTTCAAGTAATTGTTCCAATTTATACCAACAATTTCAGGGTGTTCTAATTTAAAAATTAACTTTATTTTACAGCATTTATGATCCAGGTATAATCACCCTTGCTCATACTAGCCAACTCTCCCTATTTACGAGGGAGACTCCCTATTTTGGACCCTTAGATTCAGTGTTTTCAACCAGTGAATCTGCTAAATTATTCCTATATTCTAAGATGTAATGATTTCATCTGAAAGAACAACTCAAAATATGTCATTTTAAAGGGTAATTTGGTCCCTAGGAGGTATATATATACTCACATTTTATTTACGTTTTAAATTTGAGCATGCAGAAGCTTCCCCCATGGGAATTTCAAAAAGTTGGCAAGTATGCTTGCTGACCTGAATGTAGTGCAGGGGTCTAACTGTGGCGGGTAACCAGTGTACCTGAAGAAAACTTGTGTCACACGATAGGTGACCCATACCTTTTCACACCCGATCGGGGAATCAAAACCCAGCTATCCACTCCACCATCAGATCACCAGTTCTAATTGATTACTAACCCTTTCACCCCTTTGTAACTTTAGTAGACTCTACCATGCGTTGATATGGATGAGTCCATTATGGTCTACAGTGGTGAAAGGGCTAATTTATACTGATTTGTCAAAGTTAAGTGTTCTGGTGATCTGTATCATACACACAGACTTGATCAGTGTTATAACACCATCACATATTCTTTATATGTAACATGTGTAAATAATCTATTTTGACGTCTCAAGAAATAGCGAGACGTCACACAACAAAGACAAATCTCTCGGTTGTTTCCTCCGATTAGTCTAAATACTAAATAATCAAGACAGTTGAGATTTAACGTGGTCAGTTTCATACTTAAAGGGAAGTCAGTAGAGCTCCTTGGTACACCTTTAAATTTTCTGTGTATAGTGTTGAGTCTTAGTTCAGTATACTCTGATGAATAATGATAAGTCATTTTCTAAACATTATCTTCAGGTTGGCAAGTATGGTGTGTGAAAGATTCATGAAGCTCGGCCAAAAAAAGGTTAATAGGCGACGTTTGACGTACGGTATGTACTCTGAAATGACCCAACTCAGCTACACTTTGTTTAAGTACTTTACAAAGCGCAGCTGAATCGAGTAATTTTGGTTCAGAACAACTAATTGTACATATGCTTACGGTGACATAGTTTTGTGGACAACTCGTACAGATTTTACACCTTTGTGTACATCGCTTCACTGGTTATTTATCTGATGAAGGTGACAACCATACCAAAAACCCTACTTGGTTGTGCTTCATGAATCTTTTCACAATAGTGATAAGTCAGTTCTGAGAGCTGACAGTTACTAATGACCAGTCTTAGTTCAGAGTGCTCTGTGTTTACTGACAAGTAGGGATGGCTAATACAAGCTATTTTCAAATTGCGATATATCTCAATATTTACATAATATTGAACTATATATCACACTATATTGTTTTCCAAGAAATTCAGTGCATGGAAGATTTTATATAGAAGACAGTGACCTAGCCATGCACTGTTGACGCAACCTTCAACTGTTAAATTATTTAAACATTAGTTTTGGAAGTTACCAAAAAAAAGATGCTTTATTTTGATAATATTGATTCAATCTTAACATTATTTCTGTAAAAACGATTTTATAACAGTTCTTAAACCTCCAACCTATTAATTGAAACATATTGCAAGATATTGCCATTTCAAATGAAATACATCATCCTTTGCTATATTAGCATTGTATGTATATATTCATAGTGTTTTAATCCTAATTCCTAAGTAATACACTATTTTTATATATTTATTGTTCCAAAAGTGTCATGTCCCGGGGGCCTTTGTAGGTAGGGCAATCCCCATCACTTAGAAACCTGGGATATGGATACTTTCTTTTTCTGTGATGATTATTACTGGTTTTTTTTTTATTAATATATGTGATTATCTCCCTTTACTTGTATTATAATATGTTATTGTTATTTTACGTATGTTTGTCACAATAATAGCTCTCAAGAGCTAATGTTCCTTGTTTACCTGTATGCCACATTAAATAAAGTATCTTGTATCTTGTATCTTGTATATATATTGCTAGACACATATATTCCATATCATTGCTAATGCTATATCATTGCCCACCCATACTGTCAAATCAAAGTTCAGAAAACTCTGCTGTGTAGGATAACAAGATGAAGTTAGAAATAGTCTGTTTACATAAACTGATTTTACAGGTCATCTTTTTTTTCAATTCACAATATATATTGTATCAATAGTGTATTTAAAACTTTTGAAAAAAAGCAAGGAAAGCCTAAACCTATGGCTAAAATTATTAAAACTTGAGTTCAAGATTTCATTGGGATACAGTGGGAACAGGGTTATCCCCCTTACTCGATAAAAGCAAGCATCGTATACAACTTTTGGCAATCTGATGGACTTAAAAAGAAGAATATATTTGCCTGCTCATAAAGCAACAGTCAGTGAATTCTGATGGTTTATAAAGTCAGTTATGGTCGGGGGGATTCAAAAATCCTTCTACGTATAATGTATCATTTATTATTTTACAATTTTGTTAACATTTTATTTTGTACTTACTTATTTTTGCTATACCTTCATATCAATTCTACGTGTCGTGGCGATAGAGAGGTGGGTCGTTTATACAACAAATAATTTTCTTGATGTTTTTCAAGTATTACAGTCAACATATTGTAAAATTTATCTCAGTGTTTTTTGAACATTTAAAAGAATCAAAATATCAAAATTCAGACAATATCCAACCTTAACTATTTCCTTATTCTGTAAAACCTTAACATGGACTGAAGATCAAGCAAGGACATTTCCTCTGTGAAACTGGCATGAAAATGTTCATCAAAGTCCCCGTTTGTGACTTACCTGTATTTACCAGTGAGCCAGGGGTCTGTAAGACAACACGGTTACTGATGACACAGGTGGTGCTGAATCTTTACATCAGATGTCAGTCTTCCGTTATTCCTCTGTTAAAAGCCTACAAAATCAAAAAGATAAAACAAATTTCAGATTGACACAGATTTAACACTTATCATCAAATAATAGAGATATATGTTCATTTAGCATCTAAATGAGTACAAATCGTCAGCATTGTTGGAGTAACAACAAAACTAATTCACAGTATTGATATTTAACTTCATAATGTAGATTCAAGAATAACAAGTACGGAGGAGCCTTGATCATCGAGCCACCTGTGCTTCTGTAAAATGTTGCTGGATTACGAACAGCTGGAACACAGAGACAATTTTGTTCCTGTAGAAAATGCTAATTGGTCTCCTAAAATCAGTTGCTGAATTAAAAGAGTGTGAAAAACAGAGTTTATCATACTTAATTTTATTTTCATAGTTTTTGCGATCATAAATTTTGACGTCATTTCGTGATTACACTTGCCAAGAAAAATTAATTTTGAAATATTGCTCTAATTACAAATACGAAAAATAACGCATTCCAACATGATTAGGGTGTTTCTGTTAATACATGCACATGTATTGTACTCTTGCTCACAAGTTGTACACGTTTAGAATGTTACTGGTATCTGTTTGATACTTTTTTCACAATATTAAAATGTTTGAATCCAGCAGGTAAGATGGACTGGATTGTGTGTAGCAGTTACTGTGGTGTTGATTTGTCAAAGATTGAAATTAATCTTTTTTTAAACATTAATTATGGTATGTAACAGTTTCATTCAAAAACAATACTCAAAATTGTATTTCAATTTTTGTATCAAGAAGTAAATTTTACATATGTTTATATCTTTATATATAACATTTCTTAATAAGAAACAGGTACTAAATATAAATCTCTCCTAGGTCACAACTTTATAAACACTGCAGGGAATAAGGCAACTACATCAGAATCTTGAAAGTCTAGATTCTGATTATCTTGAAAATCATATTCTCAACTCAAATACTTGTAACTTATGTAGCAGAAATGGGTCTATCGTTGGCAATCAGGTAGCTCAATTGGTAGAGTGCATGTCTGTCTATATAGCTAGAGTTCAGAGGGTCATGGATTCGAACTCCAATCTGGCGATGCATTTTTCTATCTCCTGTTACACTTATATACTCTATTATGAAAAATCTTATTTTGTTTGTAAGAATATTTGATATTTTAGACATTTGTTGGATTAACATGGTTCCATATAGATTATGTATTGCACATTCACTTCTCACCTCAGGAATACCTACTTTAAAAAATTAACACATGAGCAAGTATCTTTTACTGCCCCATATGAGATAAAATTAAGTTAGAACATCACACAAATCAAAAACCAAACATTAAGTGAATTAATTTATGTATATATACTAATTGCATTAATATTGTAAAGCGCTTTAGAGTGGCTTTTGTTAGCTAGATAGGGCACTATATCAAATGTTGTATATCATTATCATTAACAAGAAATTGTTATTAGTTCAGTCAAAAAATATTTTCAATTGATGTCGTTAAAAATTATCTGCAATAAAAATACTTTAACAACCGATTACACTTCCATTATTTTTTATCAACTGCAAGACAGTTTCCCATCAGTTATGTTTCAATATTTATAAATGAACAACAAATACTATCAAGAAATCTTGCCAATGATGAAATTATTTTTTCAAATTACCTTATTCAGATTCTTAGAACAGCGACTATAAAAATGCACATTCAACCATCTTGCAGAATAAAAATGTTCTTGTCTTTTTTTAAATTAACAGTCTTTTTACTTAATACTTTTATTAAACTAACATATTTTTTTAATTACTATATAAATTTTAGATAAATGATGTACATTTCCCTTTATTTTGACCTTAAATAATCAAATGACACAAAATCACAAATTTATACATGAAAGTTTAGTTTTAAAGCTTTTCTCTGGCCAAGATGCTAGTACACGCTAGAGTTATCTTCCCTTAGACCACACTATCTGTAGGATGGATAACAAAACTTACACAGCTGGGGAACACTTTGTCAAGTTTGAGGTGATTTTCTCAGGTTTGTATTTAAACAACAAAATAGTTACTATATCTAACATAGTATCAGCAATCAAGTAAACAATTTAAAGTGAATTTTCAGTTTAAAAATAGTGCTTAGTTTATAAATATCAACCGTATCTATCAAACAATGTCCAAGTTACATGATGTACATAATGGCCGGACGAATAGAATTCTACTTCTAAATCTATTGTTAAAGTTATCCTCATCACCGTGTATGATCTGTATCCTTACGACTCTGGTGAAGGGGTAGGTGGAATAGCCCTGCTGTAGGGCATTGTTCAGACATTTTAAGAATGATGCTCATTTCTTTGTGTCCTGTGTGGGGTGGCTATCTACAACAGTTACGTGGGTCAATGTGACCTAAGTCCCAGGTTTGACCAGTAGAACAGCTAAACTGACCACAAACACTCTCTTATACACATGGTAGCAATCCAATAACTGACCCATGTCATACTCACTAACCCTCCCTATTAAGGGTAAGACTCCTGATTTAGACCCTTGTATTTAATATTTAACCAGTGAACTTGCTAACCCTCCCTATTTAGGGGGACACTCCTGATTTAGACCCTTATATTTAATATTTTCAACCAGTGAACTTGTTAAACTATTCCTATATTCAAAACTCTCTAATTGCTTCATCTGAAAGATCATGAACTTAAACTATGTAATTTTAAAGGGTTATTATATCTCTTGGGGGTATATAAGCTCAAAATCTTATTATGATTTAATTTTGAGAATGCAGAATTTCCCCCACAAAAATTTCAAAAAGTCGGCAAGTATCCCATATATCACTGTAAGGAGAGTGTATACAACATTTATATATTTTTTAAGTATTTTGTTAAAAGTTTCCTATGCATCAATGTTTTTGTTTTCCACAACTTTAAATTGGGCTGTACATTAAGGTATTTTTTTCCAAAATCATTTTGTTAAACTTCTTTGCAAATTAAGTTGACTGGTCTTGCATGCATTAAAGGGTTAAAGGATGATTAAAGTAAAGTGATGGCTTACAGGCTATCTCTATTATCAAATATACTAAATATTAGACCAATCCATAAGCCGACACTTTAATAAGACAATGAAGGTTTGGTAATTAAAATGCCCACAGACCTAATTTTTACTTGTGTTGTTTACCTACAGTGACAAAAAATCTGTTCATGATTTTCATCCTAAATTGTCTTAATCAGTCAATTTCACTACAAGTCATTTTAGCTAAAATTCAACTAATGTATTGAATAGAACAACATTAAATAGGACTCCTACACATAATTTTGTCAAATAAAAATCATTTTTATGACTTTATATTTTTACATGATTTTAGAATCTGCCCAATAGTGTCCCCCTATCAGAAATATTATGTGATTATGTACTAGGTTTTTTTTTATGAGAAAGACTGTAGAGCTGTGTAAGTTGTTGTTTCTCAGATATATACTTAAAATATCTTATGCAACATTACCTGTTCAATTTACTCTTCAATCCAACTAACTTATAGTGTAAATTAATTATTTCTAAGAAGAGTTCTATTCTTTAAGTTTCAAATATTCCTTTCATTATATAAGAGAGAAGATTGTTATTTACAAAGGCGGCTTCACAGATATATAATCAGCACACAGAACAAGGGGTCTGCCTGAGGGCAGAGAACAACATACTACATGTCTTTGCTTAGGGGATACAAGTTTTCACACCCTAGCAAACCCCAGTAAACAGAAATCTGACACCCAACCCTGGGGCTAACTGGAATAGTCCATTATCATTGATAGGTGTCACCTAGCATACAACCCTGTATTGTACCAGTGAACTCTACTAAATGACTGGTGATTAGAACAGTCTATTGTTATTTAGGGAGGTTAGGGTTATTCTTTCAACACCGCAATAACGAAATAAACTCTTCCAAATTGGTGGGTTTTGTCCCAGATACCAATGAACATGGGTCTTTTGGAATCAACTAAACAACAGGAAACAAGAATATTTGTTTGAAGCTCAGTATATAAAAAAGTAAGCATTATGGAGCTTTTTCTAACAGGGCTTCAGGACCAAGACAGACACAGAATCCTGGACAATTTGGTTTGATTTTAAAAATTGGAATTTATATGCATATTGATAAATCATTTGATTGTCAGCAAAAATAGTCAAAATTTAATATTTATGAAAACTTTAAATGCCATTTTAGTCCAATGTTTTACTGTTAAGCACAAGTCATACTTGCCGACCCCTCCCTCCCTATTGAGGAGGGAGACTCCCACTTGTGGACCCTTAATGTGTTTTCAAAAAGTGATTTTGCTGAATTGTTCCTTTATTGTAAGATCTAGTGATTTCATCTGACAGAACAACTCAAAATATCTAATTTTACCGGGTTATTTTGGTCTCTGGGGGTGTGTGTATACACACATTATATTCATGTTTTAGTTTTGAGCATGCAGAATCTCCCACCATGGAAATTTCAAGAAGTTGGCAAGAATGAATAGTACTGCAGTCAACCACAAGAGCAGTTTAAAGAAAACTACAGTACTAAATTTAAATGACTAAATATTCATGAAAATATTACAGGATTTATTGAGTTTATTTGAATATCCAAAGTTTATCTCTGAGTATATATACATAAACCTGTTACATATTGATCAGTATACGTGAAGATGTAAGCATTTTTATATAACATCCCTTTTTTATGTCATGTTTTTGAAAAAACAAAAACCACTTCAATTTATGCTATATTCTCAGGATATCTCAAAACAGGTGTTCTTTAAAGATTGAAGCTTTTTGACAAGGTGGAAAAGATAATTTTCTTTAAACCTTTTATATGTGTTAATATTTTCTAATATATTATTATGATAAATGGTATACTGGGATTTGTTTATAACCATTTGATACCCATGTTAAATTAACAGGCTGAGTTCAGTTTTGTACTCCTTAAGTATGGTATAGTCAACTTCACCAGGAATATCTATCAATTATTGCACTGGTATATTGTTATTTTCCTGTTAGAATAGTTATAGCAATAGTACTCTATATGCTCAAGATTGTCAATTTCCTCCCTGTACCATTTAACAAAGTTCATAGTGTTTTAAAGGGAAATCACACAGATTCTAGGGACATGTCATTAGGTTTGAAAGTTTATGTCATACAATATTTTTTCACTCTTTCACCACTGTAGACCATAATGGACTCATCCTGATAAATGCAATGGCAGAGTTAACTAAATTACATTTGAGTGAAAACGTTATAATAAATGGCTATCACAAATTTCATACAGCGAACATAAAAATATATATAGAAAGTCGCTCAATGTGATTGTCCAAGCTTTCAGACTCAGCCCTCCATCACAGATTGAATGGTGTTCACACTTATGTTACATTCATATTTGAGTTCAGGGAGTTCGCACACAAACAGTTTGTGTATGGACTTCCTGAAACCAAATATAGATAGGACTAAGTGAGAGGACCACTCAGTCCCTGATGAAGGGCCAAGCCTAAAAACTGACACATAGAGTGACTGTTGCTATATAATTTGTTTAGAGTTCTGTATAACTAACTGTTGATATCACAGTTTTATAACTCTCCTGTAAACAACATGTGCCCCCTACTAACACTATTTTCTTGTTGCTGGAGAGATGAAATTAAATTGAAGTTTTTCATTATGTAACATATTGAAAAAAAAATCTAAAAGAAAATATTTTTAGAGATTTTTAAAATTTCCCAACAATAATTTGGGTTCCAAAGTCTATAGTTTAGAGTTTATAGGTAGGGAATATGAAAACAAGATATTTATTTGGTCTTTTTCTATTTGATTTCATTAATTTGTTTCTGGTATTGTGATTTCCATATTTAATTTATCAAATGTATCTGATTTTGTTATCTGCTATGTCAGAAGTGTTTCAAAAAATTGTTACCAAATAGGAAACAAAATATCAAGCAGTATCGTCTCAAAAATGTAAATTGTCTCCCTTGGATCAGTAACGTATGCTCCGGCCTTTAGAATTTTCATTGTTTAAATCATTTCATAATTTCCCCTCTTCAATTTTGCCATCATTTTATTTTGCAGGAGAATACAATCTTTATTGAGTACAGTTTTAAATAACACTTTCAGTGAAAATATATCTTAAAATGTGTCTTCTATTTTTGAAAGATAATTTGCTTAGTAAGTAAAAGGCAATTTTATGAGATTATTGTCTTCTTACAAGTTTATTTCTGCCTGTAATGTCTAATAATCTCATCAGTATCTAACATATGTTGCAAAAAGAAAATATCTTGCAGAAGCATTTTGGTCAAGTAAAACAATTGTATGCTAATTATTCAAGATTCACATCCATTAATTTTGAATTCCATTCAGTAATTTCAATTTTATAGAACAAGAAAATAATGATCATTTTGACCACATTGATTGCTTTTCAAAATAAAACCCCTGATCTTTGTTTTCCATAAGGATAAGTGTGTTTATTATAGAATATAGCTTATAGAAAGTTTGAACAAAGCATACTTTGACATTTAAAAAAAAAATGATCATCCAAGTTTTTAAGTTAAAATTTTGAAGCGGATATATTTTCCATTTAATTTGCGAACATTTAGTGACAGTGATTATATGAAACTTGACAGTAGAGGATGTTCAACATTTCTGGAAGATTAACAGTCATATTTCATGAGTGGGGTGAATATGTTCGAAGAAGATATTCAACCCAAGAGTGTCCTGTCCTATTGCTGTGTCATTAACTCATTCACCCCTGAAGACACATTTGAACTCTTCCAATTCAAAGGTTGGAATTGTTCATTATGAAACTTCAGGGGTGGATGAGTTAAAGAAACTAAGTATATTCCTTTAATGGGTTTGTTCATGGCCTTTCAATAAATAGATAATCCAATGTGTGGGTAATCGTGTTTTCATAATTGACAATGTTAATATGTTACAGAAATTGTTCCTCTTTATTATTATTGGTAAAACTTTTAATGATAATATAGCAATGCTATCAAGTTCAAGGTTTAATTATAATTGGAAGAAAATATCAGCTAATTGACACTTTCAGGATTTAAAACTTTAAAAAAAAAACTTAGAATAACTAGATCCTAGGTTAAATTGTAATTAAATTTTTACTAATCTGATTTTTATAAATACAATATGTAACATCTCTAAAACAAACCAAGAGAAAATAGCTGTTGTTAGTATGGGTCCGGGTTCACATAATATGATATATCAAGTTTTCTCACTGATCGTTAACCCATTCACCCCCAAAGTCACATTTGAACCTTTCCAAATCAAAGACTGGGCAAGTCTAGTTTATATATGTAGGGGTGAATGAGTTAACAAATGTATACTGGTGATTATTCCTGGAATATATGGTGAAGATTTCAAGTTTGATTGATTTTTATTGGAATAATATATTTAAGCCATTAATCAGACATGCCTGTTTCAAACTTCACTAGAAAGTTGACAAATAATTATTCATTCTATTTTTTTTTAATCACAACAGACCTGGTCATAAAAAGACAGTAACCATTCTAATGGGTGTTTTAATTTAAGTTTACTATTTAAGTGTTGTGTTACCATCAAATTAGCTGTAAAATTGTTGTGTTACTTTGGTAAGAAATCAGCGGATTACAGTGAGCAACATACCAGACAAATTATCTCCCTTAGTCCAAACAAATGTGTTCACAAGCACAGAGAATAAATAAGAGCAGGCTATTTTTCTACTTTATACCTGTATGTAATCCCTGGTGTGCATACACAATCAACTGGATGCATATTACTTTATTTCATTTCGTTTTAAAAGATGACATTGATGAGCAGACAATATCATCCAAATGGCAGGCTAGCCTTTGTAATACATCTTCAAACAGTTTTTATCTTATAGGACATATAATTATTTGAACTCATTTACAGACATCTATTTTAATTATTCAATAAGCTTAATGAGTATCCATTTTACTTAACACCTCGTTAATCGTCTTCTGTACATGGTGGAGATTTTGTTGGATGCTTTGAAGCATTATTTTGGTATACATGTTGTAAAACTGGTACTGTAGAACATGTTGATAGGCTTGACCACTTATCCACTACAATTGTATACATATTTATACAACAAAGTTTGTGTAAATGAAATATTTTGAAGTTTTATGAAGTCTCATTTCATAGTTCTGTGTATCTATCGTTGAACCATTGAGATCGTTTAACCCTGTTTTTATCCCCAATACTACCCTGTCAATCTACGGTTGTTACATGGAAGGATTTGAAGTTAAATTCTAATGTCATTTTGTAAATCAAACATTACATTTTGTACCGGAATCAGTGGTGATGTTGCTCATCATTTCTTGTCTCATTAAATGTCATGTGTTTAGAAAGAATATGGAACACTGAGACAGAAATCCCAATGACATATGGTTTTACGTAACGTGTGCCATTGCATTCCTTTCCTGACGAATGTCAAGGTCAGTAGGTGCAGGACTTGTCGACAACCTACAGCGTAAACACCTCAGATGTGCCCCACATTACCAGGAGCAAAGCAGTTCATTTCTTATCGATAATGAAGAAAATTGTTAATGATTTTAGATTCTTATTGTTTAGGAATGGTCATGGCTCTTAACAATTTATTTATTGATCAGTTTACCTGCTAATTAAGAGTAAGTTGTTTACCTGTTTATACGATTAATTAACCTAATGATTAGATACATTTTACCTATTGATTAGAAATAGTTTACCTGTTGATACAACATGTAGTTGCTTATTGTATAACTTACCTGTTTATAATATATATAGCTTTGATTTTTTTCAGTGCAATGCTAAACAGTTGACTCTATTTAGTGTACCTTTTAATTATATGCAAATATTTACCTGTCAATTTCAGTGTTTAACACTTAACCTGCTGATTACAAATAATTTTACCTGTTCAATATAAATCCATTTTTGAATTCAACAGAATCCAGTGATGCTATCCAATCCAGAAGAAGATACTTGATGCACTGCTTAAATGACCAGACAGTTTGGTCAACAACTGGACTATATATAATCCACAAGCAACCATGAATGACAAGGACTTCTTCCTCAGGTACCCTGCTTTGTCCGGTACCTCCGTATCTCTGAGCGTCCGGTACCTCTGTATCTCCGAGTGCCTGGTACCTTGTGGTTTTCCGTGTCTTCCCCAGAATATTATCCACAGAAATCTCGACTGATGGATGTGTAATCCACACAGGTGATATACACCTTGACCATAGGCTGTCATAAACACCTGAAAGACAGGAAAGGGATACATTGTAGGCCATCACAACAGCAGCAGCTTGTACATACATGGTCTACCACACGTGTGCAATTATTTTTGTCCAATTTTTGAGGCGAGTATTGGACATCTTTATCAAAATTTTGAAGCATCCCATTACCAAGATATATATATGTAGTGGGTCCTCAAAAAGTTGCAAAGTCCCCCAAAAAGGCACAAGTTCAGAATGTGTTTATTTACCCCTAGGGATCAAATAACCCTTTAAATGCCAATTTTGAGTTGTTTGATTATATCTTAGAATATACGAATAGTTAAGCAAGTTTGTTGTTTGTGAATTTAACCCTTTCACCACAGAAGACCTTAATGGACTCATCCATATCAATGCATGGTAGAGCCTACTAAAGTTACATAGGGGTGAAATGGTTAAGGGTCCAAAATCCAGAGTCTCTCTCCTAGAAAGGGAGAGTTGGCAAGAATGTATAGCATAGCAAACATTTAACGCCTATGATGTCCGTATCTAAGATATGATATTAAACTGATGAATATTTACAAGTCTAGCTGTTTCAATATATGAACCATCTAGAATACATGAGTAGACTTTGATCACATTTCTATTTGCACATGAAGATAACTATGTCCCACGATGGAACACCATTAAGGATAATGCATATCTTTCTATAGTGTGGCAGAATTTATATGATATCTAGATAGCAAACCTCATTTAAACAATATTTCTTCGTTTGAAGGAAAAATAAGATTACATTAAAAAACATTCAATATTTCTAGGATATCATATTCATCCGTTATGTATATCATAATTGCTGTGCAAGGTGAAGTCATATATCAATTTACTATTGTAGTAAGAGTTTTTCTTTAGAAAAGATAGAGAAATAGTTAAAATTGCAGTCAACTAGTAATATTGGTACATGGTTTTAAGAGAATGATAATTCTGGTCTCATTATACCCAATATGAATATGTCTTCAGCCTCCTTTTGCAAAGTAGCATGAACCGTTCTCATTGGACAATAATCAGATATTGATAACTAAAGGGAAGATCTTATTTTTATCTTACTGATAATTCCTTATTTTTCATTGGTAAAAATTTGCTTTTAACCCTTTCACCCTTATGTAACTTTAGTTGACTCTACCATGCATTGATATGGAGGGGTCCATTATGGTCTACAGTGGTGTAAGGGTTAAACACAACAGTCTTATGATAAATTTTGCTTCAGAGGACAGTGCCTAAAACTAGTTGACTTGACTTGAAGGTTTGAGTATGTTGACATTTGATACTGTACCCACCCCATACTAACTTAAATCCTGTAACAATCTTTTTATTCGTATTGTGTTCTAACAGGTTCAGACTGGCACAGCTCCTCCGTATACCTGACTTTTACAGAACTACATACATTTTTAAGCTTATGGTATACCAGAATATTTCTTCATGAAATCTCAGTCCACTTAACAGATTAATGGATTGCCCCATTTTGTTAAGATCGGGGTGTCCCATGTCAAGGCATAGGGGACAGAAACCCATTCAATTAATAAGCTAATTGCTATATATCTATGTCATGTTTTTTTCTTCTAGTATTATAGAAAAAAATTGTCATGAAAGGGAAAGAAATTTGTGGCATATGCCAGACACACTGTGTATTTCCCAGGAGTGGAGTGTGATTATCCATCAGCCCGAGGCCAAACCAATAGATTTCCTTCATGGCATGGAAGTTCGGTGGTACTATAGACGTTTTCACAAATCTCACTACTGTGGTCCAAGTAAAGTGAAGCACACAGTGAATTGAGCAATTTACGCCAGATTCTTTATTTACATCTTACAAGAAATGAGATTTGGATCAATTGAAATGTTATAAATGATAAGATTTTATTTTGACTTTATATATCTGTTCTGTAACTCAAACATTTAAGGCTGCTGGTTCTAATCTGTGTTTTGAATTTGAATTTAAACAAGATAAGGAAAAGTCTTCTGATGGAAGGCAATAATATCAGTGAAATCATTTTGTCCTGCACTTATATGCAGAGTACTAAGAATTTCTAGTAGACTTGCCCTCTGACAGGACAATTTTAACACACAGCACAAATCTTATAATGTTGTATTCAATTTGAAATTTAAAAAAATCCTGAAATTTTCACTATAGAAAAATAACTTTTTGTTATCAAGATCTACATACTGAAAATGAGCAAAATTAATGCAAATAAATACTTCTTTAATATATATAAAATGCTTTATCAGTGTTGTAATGAATGCAAATTGTCACCCAAACCCACCAGATCCACATTCTTGAAATTGTATGCTTTTTTCAAACGCATTTTTATTCAACTGTTGACTGGTATCTTTTAATAATCAGAATACTTGTTTTCAAATAGCTTCTTTCTTGAGAACAATGATGGCAATTCATCTTAACCTAATGTCATTGTGGAGTACAAAAAAGCCCAATGGTACATCATAAATCTTCACAATTTTGCGATATGTTACAATTATTATGACCGATTACCATGAAATGTACAGCCGTAACAACCTGTCAATGGGCAGCTGTCTAGCACAGCTAATTATCCTACAGTTTCCTGCAAAACAGCTAAGGGATTAAAGAAAAAAAAAGACCTACCCTTTTCATTATTGCTCAACAGCTCAATAAATGGCTGTGGTTGCTAAGCAGCAAATATTATACCATCCCCAAATTACCTAGCAACCCGAGCAGAGCCGACTTTCTCTAGACTGACTGTAATCAACAGCTCTACGTTCCCAACATTATACTTCATGAACAAAACTCAGTTGATCTTTTTTTATAAATGATTCTAAATCTTTATCCGGACTCGTTTTACCATCTTACAGGTTCCATATCCCAGCTCCCACATCGATCCTTACGTCACAAAGAGGTCAAGTAATATGGCCAGCGAAGGTCCCATGACATCCCTGTCCAACCAAAGTCATGAAGGAGACAGGTAGAGTAGAAGGTGGAGGTGGAGAAACCAGACAGAACTCTGGTTCTATTGTCATGGTAGCATCCTTCACCTGCTTTTTCCTGGATCAAGTCAACTGTCCAGTGTGTATAAGTCAAGACCAAAGATGGTCAGGAATGACCTTGGCTGACCTATCACAGAGGTCAGTAAGACTAGTCAGTGGATTAGCAGGTGATCTGAAAGTAAACATATAAAGATAAATATACATTTGTTATACATCTAATAGACTCCACTGTACAGCAATATCTTACTTCTAATACACTCCACTGTACAGCAATATCTTACTTCTAATAGACACCACTGTACAGCAATATCTTACTTCTAATAGACTCCACTATACAGCAATATCTTACTTCAAATAGACTCCACTGTACAGCAATATCTTACTTCTAATAGACTCCACTGTACAGCTATATCTTACTTCTTATACACTTCACTGTACAGCAATATCTTACTTCTAATACACTCCACTGTACAGCAATATCTTACTTCTAATAGACTCCACTGTACAGCAATATCTTACATCTAATACACTCCACCGTACAGCAATATCTTACTTCGAATAGACTCCACTGTACAGCTATATCTTACTTCTTATACACTTCACTGTACAGCAATATCTTACTTCTAATACACTCCACTGTACAAAAATATCTTACTTCTAATAGACAACACTGTACAGCAATATCTTACTTCTAATAGACAACACTGTACAGCAATATCTTACTTCTAATAACACTGTACAGCAATATCTTACTTCTAATAGACAACACTGTACAGCAATATCTTACTTCTAATACACTCCACTGTACAGCAATACCTTACTTCTAATACACTCCACTGTACTGCAATATCTTACTTCTAATAGACACCACTGTACAGCAATATCTTACTTTTAATAGACTCCACTGTACAGCAATATCTTACTTCTAATACACTCCACTGTACAGCAATATCTTACTTCTTATACACTTCACTGTACAGCAATATCTTACTTCTAATAGACTCCACTGTACAAAAATATCTTACTGAGCTCCACATTCATCAGCTTCAGCAGCATGAACATTTATATGAAATAACAATCCTGAAAATTTGCTGCAGTGTTTAAGATTTCTATTCAACAATTTTAGATATTCATGAAATTTTAACCTCCAGATTGTTGTTTCTCTTTTAAAGGAAGTCATAACTAGACACTATACATGTTCTTTCAAATCTTAACTCCAAGAAAGTTTGTTGCTCTTTGCAGGGAATAAGTTACGAATAGTTAATATCTAAGGTGTTGTGTGAAGTTTTACTTTACAAAATTTGTTTCAGGATAAAAACAATGATACAACATTATAGTATACAAATACAAGAGCTATTTTCTGTTGTTCTATTTGAAAATTATTTCCATTCAGTTTGACCAAATCTTTCCTTTTAATTTTTTTAATAATCATAAATTTTGTTATTTTACAAAATCTGTATATAGCTTCGATAAATGTTATTTCTAGGAAAATGTGCAATAAAACCTATCTAAAGCAAACGCTTCTGGGATCAAGGTCATTTCAAAATAACATAGGCTCAGATCTAATAGAAATGAATACTGTGGGATATAGTACGAGACTATGTATACGGTGATATTTATTATAACAGGGTTAGTTTATAAAAATTTCTGAAATACTTAAATATACATATATAAAGTTCATACAATTTCCAGGGATTCTTAAGTTAAACTATATATATACAAGTTTACCATGTTGTACAGGGTATTGGTTTCCACAATTTTTACCTAATGTTATTTAAATAACTTATAAAACAAAAATGTTAAAAAAAAATCCATCAATATTGAAATAGCTCAGGGATTTCTTTCACATTGTTTGAAAATAAACAGATCCTAATATTTTGAATGTTTGTGAAAAAGATCTGAAACTGACAAAACATGAATATGTACTTTAGCAAAGACACTAAAAATCTTAATAAAACATTTGTTCCTTACCGTAACACTTTCTGTCTCCTCTTTGGCCTCCCTCAGTCAACCTCTGACCATTAAGTGTGCCTCGTCCTTCATCATTCATGCACCTGAACCAATAACAACAAAAATGGGATGATATAAAATAACAACATTTTGTATCCTACAAAGATTTCTACAATCTCTTATTAGTACAAAAAGGTCGGCGTTTATTATGTAATTGTTAGACTCGTGATATTACAGTATAATTGATTGGTTATTTCTGTATTGGCCCAGTTATAGGTCAGAGTACATGGACGCAGTCTAACCTTGTTATAACAGAGCTGGGTCATTCCAGAACTGTGTTAAGTCATTTATATTATGTCTGTGTAGTGAAAAATATCTTATAAATATCAATAATTAAGTATCTTCTAGAAAAAATATTTTTATTGAAAGACTTTCTTCATGGATTGTCTGTGTGGAGATGTAATCAACAGGTACTCAGGTGTGGTAATGTAATCAACAGGTACTCAGGTGTGGTAATGTAATCAACAGGTACTCAGGTGTGTAGATGTAAGTAACAGGTACTCAGGTGTGGTGATGTAATCAACAGGTACGCAGGTGTGTAGATGTAATTAACAGGTATTCAGGTGTGGAGATGTAATCAACAGGTACTCAGGTGTGGTAATGTAATCAACAGGTACTCAGGTGTGGAGATTTAATGAACAGGTACTCAGGTGTGGTAATGTAATCAACAGGTAATCAGATGTGGTAAAGTAATCAACAGGTATTCAGGTGTGGATATGTAATCAACAGGTACTCAGGTGTGGTAATGTAATCAACAGGTACTCAGGTGTGGTAATCAACAGGTACTCAGGTGTGGTAATTAACAGGTACTCAGGTGTGGTAATGTAATCAACAGGTACTCAGGTGTGGTAATGTAATCAACAGGTACTCAGGTGTGGTAATTTAATCAACAGGTACTCAGGTATAGAAATGTAATCAACAGGTACTTCTCGTTATAGGAAAGTGAGTTTTATGAATGTAGTCACACAAAAAATAAGTCTCATTATTACAGACTATTGATAATAAAAAAAAAAAAATGATATGTTCCACATGTTCAAACTCATTTCTTTACAATATGTGAAGAAATGTTAGTAATGCTATAAATATTAAATAAGTGTGAATAGAGTCTACAGACATCCATGCATTGATATTGACTCTAATAATTATGAAAATATCACCAACTCCATTTGAAGACAGTCCAATCAATCTGAGCCAGTTTTTCCTCTTTTCATTGATTAAAAAAACCTCTATGTTCAAATTATAAGAAATTGAAATTTCATGATTGAAATATAGGAGGAAGCTTATTCCTTTCAAAATAAAAAAAAATAGGAGAAAAAATCCTAACTTGAGTTCTCGGTAAGCAAAATGTATGAGCACGAGGTTTCCTCACAAAGAAATGTTTGTTGTCTAGAAATTATTCTGAAAAGATCAGTGTACAACTTGTAACTTGCTGCAGCTTAAGAATGGGTTTAACATCCTCACCACAGCTTGGGTCGTAAGTTGGCTGCAGATTTTTTTTTTCAGTTGTAATAACAATTTTTTTAGAAACACAATAATGAAGCTTCTGTCATCTACATTTTTTTTGTCAATAATTTTTTTCTTAATTCATTGGTCAGAATTTTTTTAGTAACCCATGTAAGTTAAAAATTGATGCTTCAGTTTAGATAAAACATGAAGTTAATAACGTAATAACTATCATGACCATGATTTACTTATTCTAATAATGAATTGGTTTTGATGAGGAAAACAGGATGAATTTTCGTCATAAAAATCGGTTACTTGGAAATCGTGAAAATTGACATAACTAAAATATCTGACCTATTCTATTTCAAATTTTAATCAGCTAAATATAATTAATTCAACACGAAGAAGAAGTAAATACTACGGGTTATTTATTTATATTTGTTTATTTAGAAAAAAAGAACGTCTCGCTGTTATTTCTGATAAATTCGATAAATTGCAAGATTTCAAAAGTGTTCTAAAAGCCATCTTTTCGATATTAAATTTAATGAAATAGATACATTGTAACCTTTCTAAACTATAACATCAATTTACTCATTGCCCAACAAAGAATTGAAATATCTCGAACATGACGATTTCAAAATGGCGAAACAGCTACTAAAGGCGCATACAACAGACAATCTTCTGCATAAGTATTTCCTCACGTCATCCAGTTAAATTATTCAAAAAGCCACGTGACTCAATCCTGAATTTTCATTGGTTATTGAACGAAAGCCCGCAACTTCAGTGAGCGGCAGAGGTCTCTACACAGCTGAACAGCTCACTGATAGAAATGTTTTCATTTTAGTTTTACCACAATATCGAGGGTATAAATTACTAAATGAAAATATAATCACGTTTCTCATATACTCAAAGAAGAATCGGGAATATGCTATCAAATTTTGTAAAAAGCGAAATGTACGAAATAAGTACAAAATACCGAAATCTGATAAGAAACTTGTCAAATTTCACGTCAAATTTCAGAAATAAATTCACTTTGTTGAAGGCAAATTTTATTTTAAATTTGTTTGTCAAAATAACAGATTGACGTACAGAATAAATATATTTGGGAAAAAACGCACAGAATCGTGAAAATTTAAAAAATGATCGCTTAGAATTTTCCGAAAAAATGAAACGTACTATGTGTGGATGGCTAATAATAGACAAATATATTTGATTAAATATTACTCTTCTTGTAAATTCATCAATCTCAAATATTTCAATACTGTTAATTCTCTGCACATATTACCTTGCAGCACATGTAAAATGCTGGAACTGTACTGGGGAGCGAAGTTGTGCAGCAGGGGCGATCGATAAACGGCAAACATGGACGAAGGCGCACCTTGAAAATCTCCAAATAGGGTACCCTGTGTTCACCTTTCAGTCGAGTCTGCAAGACGAAAATATCTGAAAATGAAAGAAATCAGGTAAAGAATCAACAGTCAATGATAGCTCCAAGTCCAAAAATTGTCGAACATTGAGAAATGGTTTAGAAAAAAAAAATGCTAAGTAAAGCTAGGCGGTAATTGTAGTGTGAAGTGGGTGTGTGGGTGGGACACATGTTTGTGTGTACCCGACAACCTTGCAGTGCATTCTGGTTCATTTGTCTGTCTGGTGAGTACAAAGCTTTACATATAATGTGTCTGCATTCTTAAACAATACCACCACTGCACCGACCTGCGATCACATTTCTGTCGGCCAATATCTCAATGTAGCATGTTAATTTTCTGATATTTTTTTCAGCAAATACTGTCAAAAATGTTTCGGAAACATGATCATAGTGAAGAGACATCTTAGAAACACTGACCACTGACCTTGGAAACGGTGAAATGCTGTTGAGGTGACCGCCACCAAAGCATGCAGGTGTCATGGCGGCCGAGTTCCTCTGTAGGGTTAGCAGTGTTCCCGCCAAAACTGCGAGGTGGGGAATATGCCTTTGTCCGTCTGGGTAAAATTTAGTCCTGACCTGGAATAAACAAATATAAAAAGTGAATGCTAGATTGTTAGAAGCGAGTTTTTGTCAATGTAATGTGTTATATGTTAAGCAAGGCTGAGAATCAATGGATGCTGTAATGCTAATGCAGGCCTACCATATACCGCCTCTCTTCCTACATTTCCAGACAGAAATCCAAAAAACCGTCGCCACAGATCGAGTGCGCCTCGACTAGGACAACCCCTGGACAAGGACAGAGAACAAATAATGACATCTCGGACAACATGTTGTTCCCACCTCCTATACCAGAGGATTTGTTTGGTCAGAGGCTTGGCAACAAATGGAGTGTCGTCGAGGATGACTACATGAACAAAGATGGCGGAGGAGAGGGCGCGAAACTGACAACCTACGACAACGCGCCCTAAGACAACGCAACCTAGGACAACGCACCCAAGTCGCAGCGACAGGATGTAACTATTTCCTAACAATTTTGTTAGAATGATGCTTATTTTATATGCACTAACCAAATTTTCTATAGATATTTTATGCAGATGTAGAAATCATAGAAACCTGAACATACTAGTCTGAGGTTTTTAGGGTAGTCACATTCACAATGAACATCTTAGTTGTTTTAAAAAAATCTTCTACGCATCTGTTTTACCCAATTTAATCAAATGTGATATGGAACACTTTCCACAGAACTAAGAATCAGTATATTTGCGAACTTTCCTTACCAGTCAGAAGAAACTTTCCAAAAGTTGTAAACATTTCCGAGAGCCCAACGTTTCAAGATTAATCCTTGGACTACATCCTACTGGTGACAAATCTCTGGGAAAACTAAAAGTCTTGTACCGAAAACTGCATTTTTGATGAATTCAGGTAGTGCGTTGCGCACGCGCAAACGATTCTTTCAATATTTTCAAGAAATCCACAGAAATTGCGGTTATATCAAACTTACACAAGTTTTTAAAAGTTGAAACATCCATCGTAAAAAAATTGACGAGAAGTAAAACGTATTCCTGTAGAAACAATCCCGAAAATTATTTCATATGGTATGAAATACATGTGTTTCTTAAAATACGTCTGCGCATGCGGGGCCTCCCTTGTTGTGCATGTACGACCCACAAGATCTTCGTCGAGAGAACACCATCCCTGTTTTTTCAGTTCCAAAATTATTCAAATGAGATCGGAAAATTTTCCAGACAAGTTTAGAACAAATATCGGCCATGTTTAATTCCTTGCACATGTGTGTATGTGAAAACTCCTCCTGGTAAATGTAAGTTGGTACAAAGTGTTGAGGATGGTCCGTCCATTCCTTCTACATTCCTTACGACACACAAACTAAAGCTTAAAATTCAATCACGCATGCGCATGCATCCTCTTACGTTTGTAAATGTTGCAAGTAATGTCGTTGTTGTATAGCCACAGTGAACTCCCGTCGCTTATATCGAGAAGGAAGGTACCGCTATGTGATGTGCGTGCGCGGCGTCACCAAAAACCAGACAAAAAATCACCTTCACACATATATGTAGATATGTATACATTAAAAAAACATACTAAATCTTGTATCAGATCCGCTAAGTCATGAAATACCTGCGAGAACGGATCCTCAAGACTTGAATCTGCGTACAAAGCAGTGAACGTCTCCATTATACATCCAGGTTTCGGGAGAAATCCAATCATTAGGTATTCATATATCGCTACTATGTTGGCGGCCATATTGGTGAATGTGCTAACACATGTTTTGTCTAGCTCTGTAAAAACCATGTAAAAATCCTGCCCAGAAAAGTTAAGATACTCGTTCGGTGAATTAGAAGTCGGTAGAATAACACTCGTATAAACATCCTCTGTCGAAATATCCGAGAAAGACACTACATGAATACATCCCACCTCTTCCCTCGCACCAACATGGCGACCCGCCTCTGTTCCTTCTAATGACACGAGGTGTACAGGGCGGGAATTGTTCAGTCATATGTACAGAAGACAAAAGTTGAAATTGAAAAAATTGGTATACGATATCAGATGAGTGCAGTGTGCACTGGCAGAGAGTAGTCATATGGATATGCTAATCAGTTTTTGTGTGATGGATATGTAAGTATAGCGAAGGTCACCGCGACAACCAAGGTAAGCCCCATCTCACACAGCCCCTGGCCGCGCTTTGTGTGCCGTATAGACAAAATACAGAGACAAATGCATCATGGCCAACGCATGCACAAATCTCTATTGCACCCTAGTAGTTTAAACCGGAACAAAAGCGAGAAATAGCAGGTTCATGTGTATGACACCTTATCATGTGAACACTATATTCAAATAATTTCTATTTAAATACGCAACGAAAATTATCTTAAATACACCTTGCAAGAGAATGACCCAGACACGCCAAATGTTTGAATTGAGTCTGCATTTTCCCAGATTTTTTTTATCTTTGTATAGAGGTGTACATAAGTGTGTGTCTGGTTGTTGGCCGGTCTACAGCTAAGCACATGTACACTGTTACACAGAGGCTATGCACAGTGTCCCGCCACACTCCACTTCACACCGCCTGCTACACAAGCCATAGGTAAAAAGTGCACACAATGTGCAGACGACAGGCTTCACAATGACATGTTGTGCACATACTTGCTAGTTACCTGATAGACATACCAAGACATTCAGCCTTGAACCGCTTCCGCAGACAGACAGAACCCACCAGACAACGCTACCAACCTCCTCCCAGAACCGGTGTATGCTAAACCAACCTCCCTCCCAGTCCTCTTCCCTTAGCACTGCATGCGTGCAGCAGAGTCCACAATACACTACACAAGATGGTCGTAGGAACATCCGTAGCTACGCAGGCAAACGCCAGGCATGCACCAAAATGTTCCCCATGTGACAAAGGCATCTCAACACGCCCGCGGTAACAAAATGTGCATAATGGTCGCGCCCTGTGAATACGACAGTGCACCCCAAGTGAGGGAACGACAGTGGCGATGATGTACCCATTTTTTGGCGGGATCTGATGCGCAGAGCATGTGCTTTCTTACCCAGACACTAAGTGCGCGCATGCGCTTTTAAAACAATTCGTACTGTTTTTAAATTTGTCCACATTATGTTCCTTTATTTTTCAAGATTTTTTTGTTTTTAAAGTGTTAATGAGTCGGCGAAACAACCTGTTTGAATAACGAAACTTTCTATAGACTTAATATAACATACCTTACCCTCTTCAAATCCTTATCAAAACGATTTCAGTGGCGGCCATTTTGCTGAGCTCACCCTGAAATGCGTGAGGTGATCGCGGTTGTTTGTCACGTCTTACAAATTCCACATCGAGTCACATAACTACACATTTACACAGCGGTTCTATTGATATGCATCCAAACACTTATACACAAAAGTTTCCCACTTACGCCTTTGTTATGGAAGTGCAGCACTTTGTAATACATGCACGCCCAGTATTTCTCTTTCAAATCCTGACACAAAAATGTCCACGACCGGCTAAAGAAGAATTCAATATATCCTGTGTATACTTGGTACAGTACTCCATATCATTATTGCGCACACCTCGCCTTGTAGCCACACTATACCTCAATGTAAAAAAAAACTTTTAACGACTCGAAAGATTGAACAATACTGCAGAATGGCACATGTGTATAGGCCGAGACTCGAGGCTACAGGCAGTATGTACAGAGAAATGTTGCTACACTCGATGGCAAGAGAGCTCAGAAAACAAGGGGAACGACTCATGTTGGCCTAGACAGAATTATATCCGGCCCCTGTAAAGCACGCCACAGAAGAATAACCAACCAACAGCTTTTACAATGGTAACACCAGCAGTTCTTTCAAAAATATATATCTATAATTTTTACTGTGAGGAAAGTTTTGGTTGAGTTCTCGTTAGCCCGAGAGTAGAAGATAAGTGGTAATGGTACGGGATTGTATACTAATAAATGCAAAAATGTCAGCACTATAGGATTGTCCCACACACTACACACAGCTAAGTAGGGCACAGTGTTGACTTGTGCAGTCGGAGGTTGTATGTCATTGCATAGTTTACTTCACTGCTGTCTGGGCTGTAGTTAAAACCCACACAATCTACAACGGAGGCAGATTAGGGGAAACTGCATGTCACTAAACACCAAAATATATTCTTCCACGCCACAGCCTAACCGCAACCAGCTACTGCATACATACATACCGTGCGACTCAATAGTCAACCCCAGTGTAAAATTGCTCAACCATATGTGAGGTAATAACACTGAAATTAGGCCAATTCGAAATTTAAATTTGATGGTCGTCTGTCAGCTACCTGTGTGTGTACAACCCAACAGAGGCCCTGAGTGGATATACAACCAGCCATGTACACTATCTGGTGCATGGCATTTGAATATAAGACGGTGTTTGTCTGTACCGGCGCCCCAGACATGGTGAGTCAGGTCCCCCACCCCATAACCCTACCAGCAAACACCTACCAGGTCTTCAGGTCACGGTGCATATCATTAGTGTGTGCACACACAGCACTGCACTAGGTACCGCCACACAGAGGCATGTAGCCCATTGAATTAGAATCCCTCACCGCTATTGGTGGACTGGTGACGGTCACACCCAGAGTGTGCAGTCTGTGAAATAAGATGGTCCGTTGTCTGGCAAGTGGTAGCGCTGCACTATGATTTAACACACTTGTTAGGATCTAGCTGTGATCACTGTCGAGGGGAAATCTTCCACCTACCCTGCTGCACACTGCATTGGTACGCATCCTTCTCCCACAATACAAGCCTCCATGTTTTTTCGCCATTTTTTCCTGCCGTCTGCCTGGAAGTGTTGCATAGTGTATAGTGTCTCCCTATCTCCCTCGTCAGTACTGGATCATAACAAATTGACCTCCAAACAGGAGAGTTCAGCGGCAGATTTTGCTAACGGTTTTTGGCGCGAAAGTGTGGTGGCGCGAAAGTTCAAAAACTGTGCACATTACTTATTCTTGTGCTGGTCATACTTGGGCAGACAAGATTGGAGTATACAACAGTATTGTTACAAAAGTTTACATGCAAGTGAAGTTTTGGAGACATTCTTGGCCCGTGTTGTGTAACACTCTGGAACAGTGGGTGTCTACTAAGGCGGGTTATGTAGGTGCACTGCCTTATTCTACGCTCAGCAATTTTTGTCTTCACGCTCAGGTTCATCTCAAGCTTTCGAGGAACATACAAAGCATTGTTTTGATCTAAAGGCTATGATTATGTGTGGGGTGTGCTGGCGGTGTACATCACTGCATTACATGTACCTGTTATCCTTGTCTAGCCAGGAGTTAAATGTACGACGTAATGTAACCGTTTACACATGTAACCGTTTACACATGTAACCCAGATATACACACAGTTCTAACCCCAATGTTGAATTTGATTTTTGTGAGCACATGATATTATAACAGATTTTGAAATCTTGTTCGTAGTCTGTATTTTTATGGAAAGCTTGATAATCTAGTATTATGCAATGTTGCCACATTTAAGGACGTTTATTTGAGATAATCTGGTTTTAGGATATGTTACTGTAGAGAAATTTCAAGATGTTTATTTTAGATAATTTTGGTTTTATGAAAACATTTCAATTTGATACTCATTTATAGTATGTGGATTTAGAAAATATTGAAGTACATACAGAAGATACATTTTGTATTTTGTATACATGTGTATTTATTTTTTTAGTTCATATTTTATAAGGATTGAAACAAATATCCAAAATACTTTTCAGATTCACATCAGTTTCTTGTCATTGAATGACATATTTTTTTTGTCCAATCTATCTCTGCTTCTTGTCTTGTTTATAAACTTTGTGAAGTGAATGTTTTAAACTGTTGCTTCTATCAAAGTTATATTCTAACAAAAGGTTTGGGCTCCGGGTTAATTTTATAAACTTGTTAGAAACTTTTTGACATCATTTCTCAAGTTATCCAAATAAGGTATATGAGGTATTTTTAAGAATTTACACCAATATATATGATATGATAATTTCACTGGATTATGAGTCATTTTACACAGTGTTTGTGCGAAATGGTTTTTGTACTTATAGTCTAGAAGTAACATGTACCCAAAAAACTCTACAATATTAGTAGGTGAAATATTCAACACCAATATGTGTAGTTAACTAAATTTTGATTCAAATTAATTGAAATAATTAAACGAAGAGCATGTGTTGGTGGACAGACACAAGACAACACTGTAGTTAAACAGAATAGGAATCTGTAATAAGATTCAGTAGAATTTTCACAAGTATTGGTTTAACAAAACCTACACAGAGGGTTATAAAACAATAGCTAGCTGATATAAGAATAGTTTCAATATATTTAAGTGATAACTAAAATAGACCAAAATCAACTTATCAGTCTGTAACCAAATATATATGGCGAGTTTTAGGATTTTATATTTACTTTAATAGATATCTGGCGTTTAGTATAATTTTGACTTATTGACATCATTCGCTATACACCACCAAATGAATGAATTAGATATAAAATAGTTCTTTAAGGTTTCCAAATATTTCCCTTCCCCAAAATTAAGACATCAGACTCGTACTTATATGTAACCCCACTTCCCCAAACAACTCTGTCCAAGTTTTAACTTATAGTTCTATGCCTGCCCCAAAGTCTCCTTTTCCAACCTTTCAAACACTAATGTATTACGTATAATTTGTTTCTGTTATAAAACTACAATTTACCTGATCTCATTATACAAATCTACCATTTGAACCTATCACATTTTGTCCAAAAATATGTGGAAAAAACAAATAATAAAAATAAACAAAATATCATGAGTATTTGAAGGTGTTCTTCCTGTGTGTTATATTTATCATGTATAATTACCCCACTGTCATTAGCTCATCCTCATTTTAACATGTGTAAGGTAATATTTTAAATAATAAAAAGACAACAATAATTAGAACATTTCAATTCATCTTTCCTATATGCATCATATTTGTAATTTATCTAATATTTACCTTTTTGGTACCCTATATAAATTATTATCATCTTCATAATATCTTATTTCCTTTATAGAATTTCAAATAAATGGAACTATTAAGAAATCTGAAGACGAATTCCTAAAAGAAAATCATTTTATAAGGATGCTTTGTTTACCAAATGGCAGAGCTGTAGTGTGGGATTTAAAATCTGCATAATTTATTAATCCCATGTTCTGTCTAGACAGTTTTAATTATTCAAGCAATGGAGAGGCAGGTCTGATTTCAAGCCCAGCCATTGGGGAATATCTTTAAAACAGGTATGATTATTGAATCAATTCTTAAACACACAATCCAACCTTGTCGGCCATTTTTATTTAAATGTTAAGTTGGGAAAATCAATATTATAAATTCTTAAAAATATTCCAGGAAAATGTAATTTTTCCTTTTATTTTAATGTTAATCATCTGTTTTTTCTATTATGTAAGAAAAGGTAATTGATATTATTTCTTATTTAAATGCTTTTCAAAATATATTTTGCTTTTATATAAATTTATATTATAATATTTATTTAATAATTTTGATTTATATAAATTAATAATTTAAGGCAATACAAATTCCAAAAATAACACAGATGTTGATGTAACCAAAGCTTAGTCTGAATATTACCTTTGCAGTAAACCTTTAAAAGTTAGTCAACTTAGAGTTATTTCAGAGGTTACCTTAGGGAATCATTCTGAAGGTGGTCTCTGAGAATTTATTCTTTCCCATACCAAATGACCTTGACTTATAAAAATTAATTGGCAGTTTACTGAATTGAATTTAATATCAGAAACTTAATGTCCTGATGGTGTTAGGGTTTTATGAATTAAATATAAACTGAAGATTTCCTGGTTCAATAAGTTCAAAAACATGTATTGACACAGATTTGTCCCCGAGAAATATCTGGGAATTTGTACGTAATTATTTTAATTAAAAGTGAGTTTCTCTCCCTTGGTCTTTTATTTGATATCAGGGTTTACAATATTCATTTTTTGTCAAATTGAAACTGTATATTTTATTTTCTCTAAATATGTACTTTAGCCAATACTCCTTTTAGATATGAAGAAACAAACAAGGAACCTTTTTGAATTTATTAATTCAGCATATTTTATAAAGCGTTACATTTGCCAAGATATAAATTATAAAGTAAAACATTCAGAACGTACTGAACACGAGTTTGATGTCTACTGTAATTAAGATAATTTTTAATATTGTCTCATGTGTAACAATTTAATTTTCTCTGAAAAATCTTCATGAAACTCAATACCATTACATTTATAAATATCTATTTACTATAATTTTTTATTGTTTTTTATATCCATTTGAATTATTGTAATATGATTAAGTATATCAAATTTTAATTCTTATAGTGTTGTATTCATTTATTAATTCTTATTTAAAATTTAAACATAAAAAGCAAAGAGTTTTAGTTCTGTATACAATTAAAAGTGACATATTTAGTTTGTAGAGAATATTGAGAGATAGGTAAGGCAATATAGTGAAATCTTCCCTGCTCACCAAGACACAACAGTGTGCAGTTTTTCTATAATTTATTCCAGACAGGGGAGACAGTAGATTAAATCAACCTAAAATTACACGTTTGAGTTATCTGCCCCTAGCCAAATATTATCAATACGACTGTTGGATGGGGTCGTTTAAAGTTAAACAGTTATTTGTATAAAACAAGACATAAATGAAGCATATTTCAAAATTCAAACATATAACTTAATCGTTAAAAAACATTTAAAAAGAAAATGAATGAATGCTATGATGCATACAAATTTCACAAATATCGGTACAAGGTTAGTTTTGTTTTTGTTTGCACTAACTATGATAACATTCACTTAAACTGGGTCATATCTGAGGCATTCTTCCCTGATAAATCATATACATATTCAATCATGCCTCTTTCAATAGGAAAAATATGTCAAGGATGTTTTTTATCCTTACAAATTTTATTGCATTTTTCATGTAACCATCCATTTTTTATGTATTTTTTAAGTAATCCCTCAAATGAAAAATAAACTTGTAGTCTTGCGTGACTCAGGTTTGATAATCAAATATTATTCCATCAAATTGTTATAGTCTTTAACATAGTAATACTTATGAAGACATTACAAAACTATCCCTTATAATGAATTAAATTGCTTAAATGGTTAAAAGAAATATTTCTCTAAATTTTGATGATGAATGATTAAGACTGTAATACTGGAATAAGAAAAACATCTACTTTTGATGAGTTTAGATTTTAGTACACACACATTTTTGTGTAGTGTAATATCTATGTCCGTGTTTTTTTATTTGTAAAACACAAAATGTTCACCTCTCTTTACTCTTCAACCTTGAGTTATGGAGCGAATTCAAACAGCATAACAATGACAAGAAGCATTGGTAAGTATACAATATTTAAAAGGGAAAAATTATGCAAAGAAAATTTTCTGAAGTTTACATATTGATTTATATCTGATTCCTGAAGATACAATAAAGAATCCGGTTATTCCTATATTTCTTGTTTTAGTTTTCTTTTCCATATCAATTACCTAACATAGTGTATAAAATTCATTAGATACATTTTCAGAAATAAGGAAATTTGCAGCTGAAATTATATGCATATGGATTAATTCTATCATTTGTGTTCTGACACCTCAACATTCTGACAACCTACCTGTTCTGGCACCTTACTACTCCAACAACCTGTATGCTCTGACATTTCACTATTCTGACAATCTGTCTACTCCGACACATTATGATTCCAACAACCTGTATGCAGTGACATTTCACTATTCTGACAATCTGTCTACTCCAACACATTACGATTCCAATAACCTGTATGCTCTGACATTTCCCTATTCTGACAATCTGTCTACTCCAACACATTACGATTCCAACAACCTGTGTAATCTTAAAGTTAAAATAACCTGTCTGATCTTTGTGTTAACTTAAAGCCATTTTGACATTTTAGAAATATTTAAATTTGTTAAAAATAAATATTATTTCCATTCAAAATAGATGCACTTTCCCGGGGATCTTTCAGCATAAAATTTGACATTGTTCATCAACTTACAGCTGACACCTTACCAATTTGATTCTTAATTTGTTTAACGAGGATCATGAACAGCCCAAGGGCTGCAAGTCGCTTTCCTCAGCAACACCTTACTGTGCATCCCAACAAAAAATTGACAAAAATGTGTATATTCATTCTGGAGACCAGGCTTTTACTCAATTGTTCATTAAACTTGCCTTTACCCTTTGTCGCCGTCTGATCCTGACCTTACAGAGACATTAACCCTTACACTGATCTCTGTCCGTGCCTGGACCCTGAAAGATGAAAGTATTTCCGTCTGGATCCCCGACGCCTGTAGGGCTAGTCCTACCCGACACTGAGGGTACCCACTACATTGTGTGTGCGACACATTCTTTTGACACAAACTACAAACCTCTGCAATTCTGAATTATACATTTCTCTCTTTCGACAATCATTGGATATTATTGAAACAAATGAATGGAGTTGTCTCCCTTCCTCTAGAGCTGACAGGCAAATCAAACTGATTCACAAAACTGCCCATGCTGTAAACATAACTGATCTAGGTTTCTCAACAAATCAATAGGGTATGTAGAATCTTCACAGCTAAATTGGTTATATTTTAATCGATGGATAGTTTCTAAATTATTACAACAAGATAAAGTATACCCCATGTGGGATGTTTATTTTTCACTGTATGATAGAAAAAAATTATGAATGCCATATTTGATAAATTTATTGTTCCTTAAAGTTAATGAGATCCTTATAGAGAAAATATATGTAAGTGTAATCTTCAGTAACATTTCATCCCCCAGGTAACTAGTAAACCTTTTACACCCCACCCCACCCCCAAACAACTATACTGTATACTACAGGGATTTCCCTCTCTTCCCTCCTGAACTCAAGTAACGCCTTTCTCTATGGTTCTGATAAAAACCATTCCATCAGGGCTCCAAACAAACACCTATCCAGGACCCACCCCTTTATCTCTTAACTACAGGGTTTCAAGCTATTTCTCTCCCAAATGGCTCAAAGGAGCACTCTTCCAGGGCTCCAAC